>NC_056735.1:1721349964-1721408526 GCF_019279795.1 Protopterus annectens
TGTTAGCCGGAGAGTGAATTATGGCTCCCAGTTTGCAGTCATCAGCGAACTTGGTTAGCCATAGTCCTCCTGTGTTTGCCTGTACTTCTGAGAAGTATATGCAGAACAGTAGGGGTCCCAGGATTGAGCCTTGTGGGACACCACTTGTGACTGGTTTAGAGTCAGACCTGCAGCCTGCTATTCTTACCATGTGAGTTCTGTCTGTAAGCCAGTTGGCAACCCATCTTGTGATGTAGGGGTTTATGTTCAGGCTGGTGAGTTTTTCTATAATTCCTGTGTGGGGAATGGTGTCAAAAGCCTTGGCGAGGTCAAGGTAGGCTGGATGAACTACCTTCCCCTCATCTATGGCCTTGGTGACTGTCTCGAAGAAGTCAACCAGGTTTAGTAGGCATGAGCTGCCCTTAACAAAGCCGAACTGGGTCAGGTCAAGTGTTTGGAGGTTCCCAATGTCTTTGTTAATGATTTCCATGATAATGCACAACATAGCCTTGCAGACCAGGCTAGTCAGGCTTATGGGGCAATAGTTACCAGGGTCAGTTTTGGCCCCTCCTATGTGGAGTGGAATAACCATTGCTGTGTGCCAATCTATGGGCATGTAGCCTGTGGAGAGGCTGAGGTTGAACAGTGTGTTTAAGTGGGGGGTTAGTTCATTCTGTAGTTCATGCAAGACGCAGCCTGGGACACCATCTGGCCCCATTAACGCAGTGCTTTTGGCTTTTGAAAGGGCTGTTTTCACCTGTGCATCTGTGATTTCCAGGACACTGCACTTTTCTGGTATTGTTGTGGGCCCTTTCGGGGGTGAGAGGGGGGTGAAGTTTGCACTGAATCTATCTGCCAGGATGTTGGCAATATCAGTGGGTTCAGTATATTTTGTGCTATTTTGCACCAGCTCAGATCATATCTGTGCGTTGCCACTCTTGATATAGCTAAGAAGGCTTTGTGGTTATCTTTCAAATCCTTGGCTATTTTTCTTTCGAAGTTAGCCTTGGAGGATTTTATGAGGGACCTTAGTTTGTTACTGATACTGCTCAGGGATGTCTTTCCTTCTTGAGATTTGCTTTTTTTCTGAACTAGTTTCCTCCTTCTATTGTATAGCCTGTTTACGGCAAGGGTCCACCAGACTGGTTTCCTTCTCTTAGGGGAGTGAGTCTTGGTTTTGCTAGGGATGGCATGATCCATCCATCCTTGTAGGTTCTCACAGAGTGCATTTGTAAAGGTTTCTGCATCTTAGACAGCGTTATCCTTTAGCGTGGGGGCTGTGAATCTTACCACCTCTTTCTTAAATAAGGTAAAGTTTGCTTTAGAAAAGTTTTTTACTGTGGTTTCCTTAGTTGGGGGTGGTGGTGGGGTGTGGACAGCCAAAGTGATTAGTTTATGGTCTGATCTAACCAGTGATGGGTTGACCTCTGGTGTGGAACACCTGTCGCCCATGTTGGTGATGACCATGTCCAATATGTTTTCACTGCTGGTAGGGGAGTTTACCAGCTGATCCAGGGCATTTGAGTTGATAAATTGCATGAAGCCCTGGACCTGGGAGTTGTACTTGAGTAGTTTTCCCAGTTAATGGTAGGATAATTGAAATCGCCCAGTATCAGGGTGTTCAGTAGGACCTTCATGTTTTCTAGTGTCTCCAGAAAGGTGCAGTGGTAGTCCTGGGTCATGGAGGTTGATCTGTAGCAGGCTTCAATTTGCATTGCAGATTTGCCTGATGTTAGTTGCACATGGATGATCTCGGAGGTATCATGCTGCGCCACTAACCTGGAGGTGTAGGTATCCTTGATGAATATGGATACACCCCCTCCTTTTGTGTTTTGGTCCATGTTCTGTGGCCGAAATGTGTGGTATGAGTTGTAGCCCGGTAGTGCTGGGGTGCTCTGTGGAGCCTTGAACCAGGTTTCAATTACTGCACAGATGTCGACATTCTCCATACTGAGGAGTGCTTTGAGCACATGCATTTTGCGATTTAAACTGCTGGCGTTGAGTAGCATAACCCTCATTTCTTTATTTGTGCTGTTTATGACTTTTGAGCCTTGCCTAAAAAGGCACTATGGGGGCAGCAAGAGCTTTGGTCAGTATTTGAAAGCCTAAGGGTGACAGGTGCAAGCTGTCTCTTGTGAAGCAACGAGGCCTGTTGAGCATGTCGTCCCAGGCTGACAGACACTGGATCCCCTTTGAATGACACCAGAAGCTTGGCCAATTTTTTCTTTATACTGCGGTATCATTCTTGGTGAGGGCAGGATGCTACTCAGGGTCAGGGTCATACCCACCTGGGCTACATGATCAGAGAGCTCTTCCATGTCTTTTCATGTAGTCCAGGGTGGTACATCTCAGGTCATTCACACCAACATGAACAATGACAGAGTCATATTTGTACTTGTTCTGGAGTGACCTGAGTGCTTGTGTTATGTGGCGGATTCTGGCTCCCGACAGGCAGCTAACAGTAACCTTCTCCTTGTTCAGCCTAGTGAGTGAGACATCATTGTGCCTGACTATAGAGTCACCTATTACTAGTGTGTTAGGTATGTTATTTTGCCTTAAGGGTTGTGATTGTGTGGCACACTGATTTTGTGCTTTATGTGTTGTCTGGTTTGTGACGGGAGGTGCAGGTTTTTTGGGTGTCTGCTTTGGAGGTCTGTGAGGCTTTTTCAGGTTTTTATTTAGAGCCTCCAAGTATGATTTTGTGTATTTATGTGTATTTTTTGCCAGTGCTGGATTAGTATGTCTACGTGAGGCTGGATGTGTGGTGAAAGTGTTAACCTTCGCCTCATGACTGCTTGCTCCAGTCTTGGGTGGAGAGGGCTTAGCCTCCATATTAGCTATATAATTGCATCTCTCACATATGTTAATGTTTTGTGGTAGGAGGAGAGGGTTGTCTGTGTACGAGGCAGTTGTAACATTGCCTCAGGATACCCAGGTTCATCAGCTGGACTGGAGAGTATACCTGAAATTGCCCTTTGGACATGTCTGTATAGTAGGGTGAGCTGCTTAGTCACTTGGTTGATGAGGGGTGAATAATGAGCCTTGCCCTGCTGGGCAATCAAGTGTCGGGGTATATTAGTGCTTGCGATTAGGTCTGAGCAAGTGCTGGACTGTAGGATGCTTTTTAGGTACTTAGGTTGAGAGTTAGACTACTTTCAAGGGAAAAACTGAAGAGGAGACTTGGTGGAGCTGGGATAAATTTAGCCCTAGCTAACTGGCACTGCCCGGATGTGCAAAACCATGCAAACGCAATTTTTACAGCAGGCAAATGAAAGAGATAGAAATTAGCCCAAAATGGCCCACAAACTACTAACTTCTGGGCTGGAACCACTCCTCCAGGGACAGATGGCTGCTCAAAGCTCCCTCTCTTACAGGTGAACAGAGAAACCTCCCTTTATCCAAGTAAGGTATGGGCAACTCAGAAAATTGTAACATCCCTGAATTCAGCACTAGCCTGAAAACTGGACTATATTAGCTTAGAAAGGTGGGAAACAAAGAAATTTTTTTTTTTAAAAGATATGGCAAAAACAGTAAAAATACACTTAAAACAGCTTTAAACGACTACAGACAGTAAAACATACACTTAAAACAGCTTTAGATGACTACAAGCAATCAGAAAAGGCTTACCCAAAATTACCCAATTAACCAGTAAAAAAATCTCAAAACTGAGCCCTGTTCCTGTAGTCTTCAATCAGACAAGTTCTAACTGCACACTCCTGCCACTGGGGTGCAGGGGAACCTTCTCTAAAAAAGAAGGCCTGGATTACTGCTCAAGTTATACAAACAAAGCTAGATTCAGCAGCCCTGGATCTAGTCTATACTACAGCAAACAAGGCGCACCAATTTCAGTAAGTAACAGTTCAAATATGCAGGCACTATAAGCCTTTAACCAGAAATTCCCAGCTCAGAAGGGCAGAGTCCAGTCTCTCCCCCCTCAAGAGTGCAGACCACAAACCTTCTTAATGTAAAATAACTGGCCTGAAGCCCAAGTGCTTAAACCAGAACTAATACACTTTTAGAATAACAGACACTGAGCCCTCAATCAGCAGTTACCCAACTTAGAAGGATGTAAGCTACCTGTTCTGCCACAACAGTGCAGACCACAAACCTTTTTAATGTAAAACAACTGGTCTGAAGCCAAAGTACTTAAACTAAAAGGCTTAGAATGATAGCTACACCAAGCAGTAATAAATACAACTGAGTACTTTTAAGATGACGCAAAAGCAAAATAAAGTAGGAAGAAACACAAATACAGTAAAAGCAGATGAAAAAAGTGTAGATGGAAAAATGCAACATATATATATATATATATATATATATATATATATATATATATATGTGTGTGTGTGTGTGTGTGTGTGTGTGTGTATATATAACAGTTTCTGTGCATGTACAAATTGATATATGCACATACCTGCACACACAGTGAAATTTGTTGCCTTTATGTGCACTTTGGGCAGTAGAGGCATCTGAAAAGTGGATCTCAGAAGGGATAGAAATCCTTGACTTGCAGATGTAATGTGATAGTGATAGGTTGCTATATCCAGTTTTTGTGCCAGACAGAACAGTTTTTCAAGTCCAAGTGGTTGAAATGGTTCTTTTGATCAGTCTACCCACTTAACAAATAAGTAAAGCAAGATAAGGCCAGTATTTTTATGGTGAATAGGCACTTTTCCATCATGTAAAGCTTTTAGCTATTATTGTTGTAGATAAGCTGGAATATATTTCTACAACCAGTGCAATTTATGGGTTATTGTACTGCTTTCTACGTGGAATAAATGTGTGTGTGTGTGTGTGTGTGTGTGTGTGTGTGTGTGTGTGTGTGTGTGTGAGTGTGCTGTGTGTGTGTGTGTGTGTGTGTGTGTGTGTGTGTGTGTGTGTGTGTGTGTGTGTTTAGAATTAAGATTTGTGATGCTGACATTGGAAGCCATTTTGCGCTATTCAAGGCTAAAAGGGGATGTTTATAAATAAATATGAATACATTGATCTGTCATTCATATTAATCAATTAAAATGCATCAATAAAAATAAGTTTCAATCACAACCTAATAAATAAACAGCTAAACCTGAACAAATGAGCTAAAAGAGTTAAAAGCAGTACATGGAAATGCTGAGGTACAACAAGAGAACATATAATCACTCCAGATGTCTAGAATTTGATAAAGGAATAAAGCAGTTGATCTTGCTACTGGTTGACTGCAGAAGATAGATGGTCAGCAGTGACAGGTGGGCAATCCCTTTGGCACAGAAAAAACTTCCCTCCAGTTGCTTTTCTTACTTCTATGGTTAGAATAATGTTCATTTTATGGCCTGCCTTCAACTGCTTCCCAGCATTGCTCACAACTGTGTCGGTATGAATCTTAAATGAAAGGGAAGGATCAAGCCAAATAGTTAGATAATTAAAAGAAGACACATAACATGGGGAGTACCAATAGGATTATTATTACTTGGGCATGTTTATTCAGCTTCGTGGTGGAGCCAGGTAGCATAACTGTACACTTAGCAGGGTTGAGCATAAGTTTATCACTAATGAACCAACAGTTAGCATTATTAAAATCTTTTTGAAAGCCTTTGTGTACCTGTTCAACAGGTTTATTTCTTTTTAAATACAATAAAATTATTAGATTAAAGGCTGATTTAAAACCTAGGTACGTTCAGAATTATGAATGCAGCAAAATCAGAGGTGTGCACCATGAGCTGTGAGTTAGAGATTCTGTCCAAGAATACAATCGAATAGACGAAAATCCAGAATTCACAGTCCAAATAGATGAAAAAAATCAAAAAAAGCAATAAAACCACAAAAACAAAAACAAGACGCAGTTGGTTGTTGCGGCTGAGTACAACGTTGTACTCAGCCTACCAATGGAGTTCTTGGTTTGTTGTGATTATGGCATTAACTTCTATCTGTCTGGATTTTGAATTTGGATTATAATTTCATTGTATCATCTATGGAGACATTTCAGGACACTATCTCACTCTCCATGGTGTCTGTCTTCATTTGTTTTCATCGAGGGTGCTTTACCTGGCAAATACTGTTTTTTTGTGTTACGTTCAGAATTATCTCCTTTATTTATTTATTGATTTATTTAGTTATGTAATTGCTTATTTATTTATTTGTAAGACCCTGTTAACCGGCTAGACTAGGTTCTGACATCCTTTCTCTAAAACAGTAGCCAGAAAGAATATAGTTGGAGCAGAAAACTGGGATTTTGTTAATAGTACAAAGACCCCAACTGTAGTTCGCAGTAAAGTGAGATGGAAAGTGTGATTGTGAGTGAATACATTCTAAGCCTAATGCTGCTCATACCTTGAAGTATTCTCTTTTTTCTTAGTATATAAAATATCAGGAGAGGTGTTCAAAGCCATCTACATCTAGAATGCATTAGGGCAAGATCCTCCTGCAGAAACCCTTTAGTAACTGTGAATCAAACTTAAAGAATTGCTGTTTTTGCTTTGGAAAATCAACTGTTCTATCACAATCACAAGTCTGGCAGTTAGTTCAGATTATAAAAGCTCTCAGCTATTAATGTTCTGCTTCTAGTGGCCCAGGGTGCAGGTTATGTTTCCTTCCACATTCATTTGTCTACTGTGTAATTCTGATCAGGTCAGTTAACTATTCAATGCCCTGAAAATGGTCACTTGTGTCCAGTGGGTTTACCTAGTTACCAAGTATATAAAACCATTTTAAAGTTTCATACTTCTGATAAACAGCTCAGAAAACTAGAAAAGAAGACAGTTTGAGGTATCAGGTGGGTGTAATTTGCACCAGAGACAGGTCAAAGGTTTATGATACGCCAACAAATTTCAGAAAATGAAAATGATTTGAATCAATGGAAGTATCACACCAGGATTCTGTCAAATGGAAGTTGGGGAATCAGGACAAATGGAAATATGAGAATGGAAATTTGAACAGCTGAAAGTTTTTATTAAAACAACAACAAAAAAATGCAGTTACAAAAATGCATAAATGGAGATGTAATTTCACAATTGTGAAATAGCTTAGATTAAATACATTTTCTAGATTAAGTAGAGAACTAATATCCTGGCAAAATCATTTAGGGTCCAGATTATTGTAAGTTTGATGTGGCAAACATGTTTTCTATTGTTTCTGAGGGGCAAATCTTGTGATTTTCCTCCCAGTAGCTCTAAAATGTGCAAGGGACAGAGGTATTTTCATTATGCAATGTCTTTTCTGAAATGCAAACCAGTCTAGAGAAAGTGCACTGAACACAAAATGATGGCTCAGTAAGTCTTATTTCCTTACTGTAAGGGTACCATTGTCCTTCATCAAGCCTTCTCTGAACACACATAACAAGGGTACAATGATGATCACTGTGGCAGTCAGCTATGACCCCTGCTACTCTGCTGGCAGTCTCCCATGAGCTAGTCCACATAACTAAAGAATGACATCAGAAAAGTGGTCTGAGGATTCATTCTTCTGAATTTTTAAGTCTTCTGCTTCTAGGCTTTAGTCATTTTTTGCCACCTAAGAAGCAAAATAATGTGGTTTTGGTGTATAAATGGATGAATTTGTGGGATATATGCACAAGATATAGTGATACCTTTATCACTGCTAAGAGGCTGTCGGGAAGTATATAGTAACTGTAGTTGCAGAGAAAGGCGTGTGCAAGCAATGTAATCATGACAAAAGATAATAAACAATCCTGCTTTTTGTGCATCATATTTTCTCTAAACAGTTTGCATCTTGGTAAAGAATTACAGAGTTTAGGATGGGTGGATGCTGTGGGTGGCCACAGTGGTGCAGCGGTTAGTGTTGCCACCTCACAGCAAGAGGTTCTCTGGTTCGATTCTCAGCTGGGGTGCCTTCTGTGTGGAGTCCACATGTTCTCCCTGTAGTCTCGTGGGTTTCCACCGGGTGCTAGAGTTTCCTCCCACATCCCAAAGACATGCTGTAGGTGGAGTGGACACTCTAAATTGGCCTTAGGTGTGAGTGTGTGCATGTGTGTGCCTTCTGTGGAAGGTTGGGTGCTGGGCTGGCAACTCGACACTGTAAAACTCCACTGCCAATCATGAGTGGATAGATGATTCGCTGTGGCGACCCCTAACCAGGAAAAGCTGAAAGAAGAAGAAGGATGGATGAATGCTGCAACAACAAACTGAATGTATTCTTTGATGAAATACATCCATATGTTGTCCGTGCACAGGTGAATATGATGTCATAGCAGGTTCACCATCTTATCAAAATATAAAACATTAAGAGAGTACTCTCAAAACCTGGAATATAATGATTCAGTATACTTCTGAGAAATTGTAATATCATAGATAATACAGTTAAAATTAAATGAACAGGACTATATACCATTGGGAAAATCAGAACATCATACGTGTTTCTCAATGTGTTGCATCCAAGTGGATTATTTATAATGTTAATTATTTAAGAAATGCAACATTGTACACCTGCAGTAAGAACCCATCTGTGAAACATATTATTTGGGAGGCAATGCTGTTAAGAAGATATTTTTGGTAGGAGCAGCTTGTACATACAACAGGCTACATTTTCAGAATACCAGGTAGCTTATATTTTGATAACAAAAAGAAGGCTCCTTCTAAGGATTTGAAGTATTCAACATCCTGTCCATCCAGGGGAAAAAAACGAATCAGAATGTCAGAGAGCAGATCAATCAAAGCAGTGCCTTTTGAAGGACTTGCAGTAGATAGTGTATCTTAGAACTGAATGCAATATAGTGCAAATAAGATATTCCATTAGACTCCAGTATAATTCCCAGCAGTGGCACTGCAACAACAGACTGCCATGTGGCTCTGAGATAGTGAATTAACCATTCAGGATTTCTTCTCACCCAAAGATCGACACTTCTATCAGCTGAAACCTTTTCTGTTATTAGAATAAGTGAAGGCAAGCAAAAAGGTAGGTCTGTGATTTAGGATAGATAAGAAGCGAAATTGTTTCACTGATAGAGCAGCATGTTTCTGCCACAGCTTTCCAGTACAGACAAGACTGTGAAAATTGTGTATAGTATTAATGAGCTTGTTGATATCAGCCTAGAATGCTAAGTGTAAGGATCGCTACTCTTGAGACACAGGAAGCAGATCATCAACAGCTAGAGGTCAGAGAATGTTAGTTAAGTGACAGTTCAAACAGAGGAAAACAAATCAAAAATCAATCTAATTTAACAAAGGTGCACACTCAGAACAGCAGTCATTACTATAATATGCCACCATACTTTTATGCAGTTAATATCAGCAGCTCAAATGGATTCAACCTCAGTAACTTCTAAGCCTTCTCCACTGGTTTGTTTTATTTGTTTATGTAAGCGTGCATGTAATCATTGTTATTCACTCAGCACTAACACTGTTTTGGCTGGCATTGATCATATGATAGCATTCAAGAGAAAGAAATGTGTTGCATTTTACAGCAATGTTTTGTTATATATTTATGACATGACACTTTGACACAATACTGAAGTATCAGGGGCTAAATAGGATGCAGCTTATATATATATATATATATATATATATACATATATATTTATATTATATATATATATATATATATATATATATACATATATATATATATATATATATATATATATATATATATATATATATATATATATATCTTCTTTGACTAACTTGTTTTGTTTCTGCATTTCCATCTTGGTCTAGTACCTTTCCTAGATCACCAATCAATGCCCTTTCTTAATGGCTTTCTTATTAAACAGTCTTGTTACAGCAGATAAGCTACAATTTATGACATGTGATTGTGTCCATGTCATAGAGCTGATTACTGTAAAATGGAAAGAGGAACTCATAAAGGTCTCCTTACAAAACTGCTCGGTAAACAACAGCTAGTGTCATATAAGCAGGCACACCTCACTAAAGGAAGTATAATAATAAGTCAAATACAGAAGGTAATACTTTTAAAGTTGGTAATAGATTCAGACAGCAGAAGTTTATTTGTTTCTGGAAGTATAGTACTTTTAGCTTGTTACTCAAGCAATGTTTGTTGATTTTTAGGAAACAAATGAAGACATACAATATAATAGTCTTATATAGAGGTCCATCTGCTGGTGAGAAAATTACCTGCTAATACTGTAAATGAAACGCTCCCACTGAAGTAAAAACTCCAGTCTTCTGGAAAAGTGTGTACTGTAGATACAGAGAAAAAAAAGTAAGGAAAGGGAAGGATAAAAGAGAGAGAGACAATGAGAGCTTCACAGTTGGCTGCTGAAAGTGTTTATATTATTGTTTCCTGCATTTCCCATGATCTGTAAAATAAATCTGTGATATGAAATGCTTAAAAAAATGCATAACATCTGACTATGCTTCTGGCCTGCTTGTTTTATTTATCTTTTCTTAACTGTACTGCTCTGCTCTTTGTTCACAGGCTGTGTGCACTTGGGTGTGTGTGCGTGATTGTGTGACAGTGTGATAGGGATGTCTTGTCATATCATGTGGTTGTGGTAGAGAGGTATTGTGGGCAGGCACAGCAAGAGGCAGTTCTGTGATGTCAAGGGGGTGGAGTCTGCTTGGTCTGCAGCAGTTTTGGTAATCTGATTCTGTATCAGACATTGTGTGCATAGTCTGGCTGCAGCTTGTTGGCAGAAGGAGGAGCTCAGAAGCTGGTTTCAGTACCTTGGACAGCAGCTCCGACTGACAAGAAGAGAAGGATAGCAATACAGTGGGTGAAGACAAGAGTTCAGAGACAACAAAACAACTAGCAGGCAGCAGATTTTGTCTTTGAAACGTCTTTTTATTTTTGAAATGGGAAAGACAGGCAGGCAGTCATTTGCAGACTGCACATTCTGGGGCTGAGGCTAGGTTTCAGAAGTCAACAGGGAATCAAGGTTTGCAAACAAAACAGTCCGAGGACATTTTCTGGCACCTTAGCATTTCTGAGTTTCTTAAAAATGCAGTTTATTTTTTCTTCCATTACTGGAGATTTATTTTATTAAACAAAATTCCTTTTAGTAAGCCATTTTCTTGAGCCATAGACTCCTGCTAGCAGGCGCTGCAGGTCAGTCTTGTTTTACTTATTTTATTATCCTGTTTCAAGTATTCAATATGGAGACATCCAATGAGTTAAACATTTAGTATACAGACTGCATTGGTCACACGTGTGTGCCGCGATCAGTCTCAAAGAGCAGTCTGACAGATTTTATTCTTTTACTATTTTTTTGCTTTTCTCTAAGTCTGTACAAGATGAAGACATTCTATCTTTTAGTAAATTTCACTTAATACACTTGACTATATTGAACTGACAGAACAACACTGGCTTCCTAGACTGCAATATATATTTTATTTATTAGAAGAAACTTCAACTTAGTTTTTTTTTCTTATCCAATATTTTGAAAAAAACCCTTAAAGATGAAAAAGTTTAATTTCCGTAAAGTTTTGGATGGCTTGACTGCTTCATCGCCAGTGATCGGTGGAGGTGGTGCTGGTGGCAGCAGTGGAGGTGGCATTAGCAGTGGGGGCACTTCGTACCCAGGAGGGGCTACTGGAGCTGCAGTGACTATCAGAGATTTGGAAATCCAAGAGTCCCTTGCTTCAGAGCACTTTCAGATTTGTAAGGTAAGAAGAGGAAGATGCTTCTTTCACTGCAAATAAAATGTTTTAATGTTGCCTAATGCCATGGAAGTTTGTTCCATGTTTATTACAAACCAATGAGAAAATAAGTCTCATTGGAAGTTTTTGACCTGGGGGAGGGGGTTTGTACTGATTCATGGTTTCTGTAGCTTACTATCTGCAGTGAACACTTTTTGGGGTACAGCAGTTTTCTTTTTTACAGCTGAACTTTGTGTGAGTTTCTTCTTCTATGAAACAGTCTTTGCCCAGTCATGTGAGAATTAGTCAATTATTTGTCTTTGCAAAAAGAACATGGTAACTAATGACCGATTTGACTCGGGCTCTGCATTGCAACTGCTGTCTTTATCCTCAGCAGGTTTTTTTCATTGATTGAAAGCATTGTGTTAGAAAGGAATGAACCCTTAAGGCTATAAATCATTAAACAGTGTGCCTTAAGATGTAAGCATTGCATACAGTAAAGTTATAAAGGTGGATTTACATGTTTTTTACATTTATGAAGTTCCACTTCACTGACTCTTTCTGAGCTGCAGATTCATATGAAAATAATGGCAGTCTGCTCTCATGAAGGCCTTTACATCAGAAGTATTGTCACATGGGATGTCTTGCTGTATGAGCTATTACCTTCAGTTCCATTCAAATTATTTCTTAAGGTTGCAGCCTGCTGCAGATGTTTAAGCTGTTCATGTGTGTGTGTGTGTGTGTGTGTGTGTGTGTGTGTGTGTGTGTGTGTGTGTGTGTGTGTGTGTGTGTGTGTATGTGTGAGTGTCTGCATGTGTATAGCCTGTTTCACTAAAAAAATTGCATTTTTGCATGGCTTTATGAAGCCAATGTTTAGTGCAATATATGGACATTTGTTGGGATCTCCTTTATATACCTGTGTCTCTTGCTTTTCTGCTTCATTCAGACACTCAGAAATAATTAAAAATGGCTGCACCGAACTGCTGCTTAGCAGTTACTAGTGTGCCTACAGCATGGGACACACATTACATATTCTGCAACTTGAAAATGAACTCTGGTACCTTTAATTTCACAGCACGAGTACTGTATGATTTAAATTCAGTTTCAAATGCTGTTCAGAAAGCTGAAACATGGCTCTCAAATTGACTGCAGTGAAAAGAAAGAGGGTAATTGGAGCAGAAGGCAGGGTGGGCCCAGGCAATCATTATGGCAGATAACATCTTCAGTTTCAGCACAGAATGATTAGTCAGTTTTTCAGACTTTGACTGCAAGCAATATTTTATACTGGCTTGTGTATATAATGTGTGTGTGTGTGTGTGTGTGTGTGTGTGTGTGTGTGTGTGTGTGTGTGTGTGTGTGTGTGTGTGTGCGTGTGTGTGTGTGTATGTGTGCATGTAAGCACATATATACATATTTATTGCAAGTTAAAGTACCACTTACAATATGCTTTGAAGAATATAAATATTTAGCTATGTAATTTACTAGAAAGTGATCGCGAATCTTTGAAAACATTAATGCAGTTATAAAGAAATGGAATGCAATAACTTATAGTTAACATTTCACATGGAGTTTATTGAATATTTTTTGCAGTTTTCAGAGTAATTTCCTTCTCTTTAACAGTGTTATAAATGGCACAACTTTAATGCCATTCTGATAGAAGTCTGAATAGTTATGGCATGAGTATCACCAACAGTAATACAGACACACCTGCAGGTATCTACATATGCTGCACATTTTTTTAGCAACGTATATGTGACTGGTTAGCAAATACATCTAAGCCACTAATTAATAGTATGTTAAGGTGGAATAGTTAAACAAATTAAATATGTTCATCTCATCTGGAGACATAGTTTAGGCAGGTGATGCAACTGCAGTGCTTTACTTTTTCCATATTTATTTGTGTGTGTGTGTGTGTGTGTGTGTGTGTGTGTGTGTGTGTGTGTGTGTGTGTGTGTGTGTGTGTGTGTGTGTGTGTGTGTGTGCATGCATGTAAATATGTCTATATGTGCAAGTTTGTGTGTGTATATGTGTGTGTGTGTGTGTGTGTGTGTGTGTGTTGGTGTCTACATGTGTAGATTGTCTATAAAATCTGCAAGGATTTGCCTCAGAGAGAGACTGTGTGTGTGTGTGTGTGTGTGTGTGTGTGTGTGTGTGTGTGTGTGTGTGTGTGTGTGTGTGCGTGTGTATACATCTATATGATTTTATGCATGAGCATACATATGTATGTGTCTGTGCACATTTGTGTGCATGTGTATGTGCACATCTGTGTGAAATTTTCAACAATCTACTCATTAGGTATGTTGATTAACAATACTAATAACACTAGTTTAAATGTGAATGTGAGAACAGCTTCTTGTCTGTTCATTGCTGCACAATACTTTATGTACAATTACAAGCTTGTTTCAAAATCACAGCTGCCATATATTTAACAATCTGTCACTTCCAAATTTAAATTCAGTGATTGTTTTTAAGCAAGAGGAGTGCAATAAATGATATTTGCTTTAGCAAGGTTAATTATCAGTTGCATGTTCTCTTGAAACATTCTTTGAACCTGAATACAATCAAATAATGGAACTGACAATGTCTTTTTCCTCTAAATTTAATAAAAAAACCCCAAAAAAACGGTTCATATTATTTCAGCAGGCAGACAGCACATTTACAAGTTGGTGAATAGGACTTCACCCCCTGCAATTACTTTCATTATTATAATGAAAATGTGTATCAGGAATATATCCGATGTTTGCATCTCAAGAGAAATGTCTAGGTTTGCAGTCTCAATATGAATTCCATGTTGGCTCATTCTAATTGTAAGAAAGAGGCTTAACAGGTGGAACACAATACCTCACTAAACATGACAGTATCCTTAAAAGACTTGGAAATATCACTCATTCCTATAAAGTATTCATCACCTTTCAGCCAAGTACTATACTGAAGTTGTTTACATGAAAACAGAAGTTAGGTTGCTGCACACTCAACTTAACTTCAAGATTTTTTTTTTACTTCTAAAATAATAGTAACAGTACCATTCATGAACTGGCCAATACTGTTGTTCCAAAAAGGAATGGGTTTCTTTTCTGCTATGATATTTTTGAATTGGATATTATGTGGGGACCCCATGCTAATATACATCCAAGTACATCAATAATTCATAATTAGCAAACAACAGTAAAATTCTCAGCACTACCCTGTCCTATTTCTATATACAGTACTCCTACCCACAGTTACTGTCACGATCAGTCCACTAGCCAATACAAAGCCTGTTCATGTACTGAAGATGCACTGATATCTGAAGTTGATTAAGAACATGTTAAGGATAAGACAAGGAATACCTTTTTGCCACTGTGGCATTGTTTGCCATTTCACCAAGACAACTGTTACTCCCAGCATGCAGTGGTATGTCATTTACACTTTTATTCTGTGCAAATGTAAATTACCGCCATTAAAATTTTTACACGTTCCTTTATAAATTCTTCACTAAGCAACAGTTAGATAGTTGTACCTGCCAGAAAAAAAATGTTTTCCAATGGGACAAGCTCTGTTGCTTATATTTGCTAACACTTATGACCAAAGATAATATCCGGCTCAGGTTACTGAAGTAAAAATAATCGGGGACCTCATTTCAGTTGTACCTGCTTGGGAAAATAAGGACTTGGGTCTAGTTTCCTATCAAAAAGTACAAAAAATGAAATCCATTCTTAAAGGAACCACTTTGTTTTGAAAAAAGCACCCACATTGTTAAGTTAAATAGGAAGAGTAAACATTCATTTTAAAGCTGATTATGTTTTCTAGTGAACATTGTAAAAGTTCAGCAGGTAAGTGCAGCTATTCACTTTAGACAAGTACACATTTGTGATGGCATCACTGACTGGTATAGCAAATCAGCCGAGACATTTGATCGACACTTAATGGCTACAATAGATGGCTCTTGCTGTCTCTATCCAAGAAGTAGTATAGATGTGGTGTGGTTCATGATTATTCTACATTATGTTGATGTTAATAAGAAATCAGCCTGTTTGTTTTGGAGCTAGGGATAAAGTTTGAGACAAAGGCTGCAAGTCCAGTAAAGTATCTAGTAAACACAGCCAATAACAACGCTGTAGAAAAGGATAAGTCTGTGTAAGCCAGAAGTATGAAGCTGCTGTTGTTTAATATTCATAACCCCCTACCACAGTGATATTTTTCCCTCTCTCTATTTTATATATATATATATATATATATATATATATATAAAGATTTATCTATATCTAGATATATAGCTATATAGATATAGATATACATAGCTTTGCAAATGTCAACGCGGTACTATGCATATGCTCATTGATAGCTGACTCCTCACATGCTCTACTAATTAGAAATACTAACTCCAAGATCATACAATCTCAGGGAAACGGCACATTTCCCTAGCCCAAGAACTGTGCAATTTCACACATCTGTCAATCGTCTGCTTGGCTGATCAAATTCTGTTGGATAAATATCTGTCAGCAAATTCCAATCCCCACACACACACACACACACACACACAGATATATATATATATATATAGAGAGAGAGAGAGAGAGAGAGAGAATCATTAATCCCAACATTTCTTATAGCAAATGCCATAATCTAAAAACAACAACTAAAATAAATAAATAAATAAATAAATAAATAAATAATGCCAAATAATCCTGACAGGCAAAATCGCAAGTTCATAAAACCAACAAAAAACAGAGCTGCTTACAGCCACTGTTAAATTAATCCCAAACAAAAAACAACTAGCCTTCTTCTGCAGTCAGTTTAAGTAAAAACACAATCCATCCATCCATCCATCCATCCTTTATTCATCTATCCACAACCTCTTTTCATATTTTTGCACATGGAGTTGAGGTGTCACTTCAACAGTGACAATAATCTGCAGCCAACATTCACACTGCTGGGTAGGTAGCCCTGCTGCAGGTGTTCTTCCACACATTACATCATATGAATGTACATACCTATGGCCAATGTCCAGTCCACCTATTGCATGTCTTTGGAATGTGGGATGAAACCGGGGCACCTGGAAAAAACCCACATGAACACAGGGAGGACATCCTGACTGCAAAAGCACAGAAAAGGAAGAAAAAAGAAAAAGATACAATCAGGTATAATTTGTCTGAATACTGCTATTCTTAAGGAAAAAACTTTTCAGAAGTTATGGTGAGGATGGGGGTTAGAAGCAGGGGCATGGATGATGTTAGGGTAGTAAGGATGGGAAAGTTCACTTTGCTCCCTTCTGCCACATCATTTATGTATGTTAATCCCAACTCTATCCCTTCTGCTTCTAATACCAGCCCTGCACCTTACTTTCTGTGAATCCCTTTCCTTAGCAATACCACTACTATAGGATACTCAGAGATACTTCCCATTCACAAAAACTAATGCACAACACTAAAACTATCACCTTAAATAGCCTTTACTCTAACCCTAATCTGCAAAAGTTACATCTCCTAACACAGATCCACTTACCTCTGTCAGGAAAATGAGCATTTGGGAAAATTGTCCAGAAATCAAATGTCATCAAAGTGAACTGCTTATATCTATCTATCTAGCTAGCTATTTATCTGTCTATATATAATTTTGTATCACAGGTGTGTATTACATTATAGCAGATCTCTTTACAATCAGTATATAATTTGCCAAGTACTCATTAACTATATTGTGTAAATATTTGTTAGATATTTGTAAAATAGTTTACATTTACTTTGCTTTGTTTCAGTCCTTCTGTAAGATAGATTATGCTATTTACACTTCAAAAGCCAGCGATTGAATAAATTTAAAAAGGAGTGAATGTCATACTTAAGTTTGTTTGTGTACTCTCAACATGTTACCTAATCAAGCTCTTTGCTTTTCATTTAGATGCTGTTGATATGTCACTGCTAGTACTTTGCAAGAGAAAAACACTAAAGTGTTTTTGCTTAAGTTTTAAAAAACTGCTTCACAGATTTCTTAAACAACACATGCCTACAGACTGGTTTAACTGACATATTTATATCAGATTAATTATGGAGGGGACTCAGCATTGTCTGCCAGTTACAAAAGGTAGATATATGAATTAATATAAATAAATCAACAGAAGTTTGATTAGCGCAGAGTGGTATTTCTGATGCCAACACCGTTTCATTTGTTTCATTCCTTGATTTTGGCATTCTCTAGCAAATGAATAATGACTGATTACTCAGCTTAGAGTGTAAGTATTAAATATTACTTGAACTGTGGACCACATAAATCAGGAGGTACATTTTGAAATGAAGAAACATAAATCAGTAGGTGCATATTTGTATGATTTCAGCAAATACATTTCCCAAGGGTACATTGTTCTAAAACAAATAAAATGGTAAATACGTTTGACCAATTAACCCAATAAAAGACATTAAAGAATATAAAAACAGATTTAGGAGAAATCTATCTATTTACACTCATTTTTTCATTCAGATTATATCTGTACTGTAAAGCTGTGGAAGCAGTCATATGATTTTGGAGATTATGAACACAGTAAGTTAGTTTGCCTTGTATGCATCTGAAAGCCTGTGGGGATATATACTATGATATCATATATTGTAGATCCAAGAGACTTAATCTAGAAAGTGCCTCAGCTGATTTTTAAGCATCCAGTAAGCTGGCCCTGTTTTGATAAATGGCACATGAAATAATAAAAGATAGTGTGTAGTGTTAATTATAAGACAACTGTGCACACACATGGCAGTATGCTTTGATGTGACTCCACTGACCACTTTCTAAAATAGTTTCAGAAAAGAACAATAGCACTCCTAACATTTTCATATAAAATTATGTGTAAGAGTAGCAGCGTCATTTGTTTTTAATGTTTTCCTAGGTGTGCTTCCTAAATTCAAGCCCTGACATTTGACCTTGTGGTTTTATGGAGATTCATTCATTATGCATGCATAAAAACCCAATTGCGAACTTTCAACAGTCATCTTTTCTTCCGTCTCACTATTGTATAATAAACCGTACAAATATTGAGCTTTCTCCGGGGTTATATTGCGATCTCTGACATTTGTTTTCACCATAAATTTGTATTTCAGGAATCTGTTGTTATTTGCTCCCTAAATCCCGCATAATGTTCCTTTGGTGAATGCATCCTTTTGTGATTGCTAAACATCGTACCATCTTAAACTGGTAGCTAAGAGCAGTATAAATGGTTGCCAGTCTTTTTACAGCTCTTCCCTGATGAATTGCTTTTTGTGATCACACTTTTTATATTGTTGCAACCAAAATCAACACTATATTTTAGAAGTAGGAAAACTTGTGGTACATTATAAATTATGTTGATGTATAACAACAGTGAATACAATTAAACTAAAATTAAAAAGTAAGTACCTTTGGTAATACAGAGCACTAAATACCCTCTAAATCATGTGCTTAATGGGGAGATCCCACTAAGACACTAAATCATTGCATAATTTCTGCAATAGCCTTTGAGTTTTCACTGGTGCAGACCCCCTACTTCATATTAGAAGACACAGATGCAATTATGTTTTGTCTTACAAAGAAATTCTATTCAACTGGATAATAGTTCTGAGTTAGTTTATTAGCACCAGTGGTACAAGTAATTATTCATTTACAAATCTTTCTACCTGGCTATTACTAAAATAATTGAAAACAACATTTCTGTATTACTGTGGGTAATGACTTCAGCCAGTCTGGTTCATTCAAATAGTCACAAATGTTTTTTTCCAAAGTAATGAACAGAAACAGAAAACACTGATAGTGATGCCACCTGTTTTATGATTAATGAGAGTTGCCTTGGATTAAAGGTGATATGGGCATGTGTGTGTGTGTGTGTGTGTGTGTGTGTGTGTGTGTGTGTGTGTGTGTGTGTGTGTGTGTGTGTGTGTGTGTGTGTGTGTGTGTGTGTGTGTGTGTGTGTGTGTGTGTGTGTGTGTGTGTGTGTGTGTGTGTGTGTGTGTGTGTGTGTGTGTGTGTGTGTGTGTGTGTGTCTGTGTGTCTGTGTGTGTGTGTGTGTGTGTGTGTGTGTGTGTGTGTGTGTGTGTGTGTGTGTGTGTGTGTGTGTGTGTGTCTACTGAATGTATGCACACACATGGCAGTATGCTTTGATGTGACTCTACTGACCACTTTTTCTAAAATTGTTTCAGAAAAGAGCAATAGGACTCCTAACAAGTATTCTAAAAGTATTCCATTCCATTCTATAAATTAAGATGTGGAGTTAAATGTTATGTTCATGTGTATTGACATTAACTATGAGCGCAGTCATAGATAGGCTTGTCTAAACTTGACATCTTTTTCGTAGGACTTGATTTTTTTTCCATTTTAGTGCTATTAATGACATCCTCAAGTGACAGATTTTATATCGATTCAATAAAATTGTATTTTCACGTGTTTTATAATGGCACAATATAATATCCGGGCTTCAGTCCCATCGGTTCCACAGTTCGACATTGCATGCTGCATAATACAAAACATCTACAATGCATAATTTTTTCATGCTCAGGCATTCATAGATAATGTAGAACCTTTAGTAAAAATATAGAATTTATGAATTCAGAATATAATCTAAAAATTAAAGAGCTATAAATAGAAAACTAGCATTTAGATGAATAAAAAGGCAAATGATATGTATACTTAGCTTTTCATACAAAATAATATCATATATAGCTGAATCTGTCAAAAAGTACAGTTTGCATAAAAAAGTAAATGTTTATCAAAAAAGAATGCAAAAAATTGCATTGATTCTGTTTCTCTGTAAAATCCACATTTTGGCTGTATATGCTCCAGTATCCATGCCTAATACATATAGATAGATAGATAGATCGATAGATAGATAGATAGATAGATAAGATCTGAGGCTGAACTAATTTGAAGTGAATGCAAATGTTGCTTACATTGTTATGGTAGATCCTTAGAGTAAATATATATAATAGGTGGAATATGGGGACACAGCTTGCACATTGGAGGTGCAGGCAGCCATACACTCCTGCAAAATAAGTTGAGCATCTTATATAGTTTGCTCATTACGGTGCACTTTTGTTTGTTTTTTTTTTTTTTTTGTTTCTTGTTTATGTATCTAATTGCAGGCTTTCAACAATTTACCAGTCTTCAGTCTGAAATGCTGACAACTTATTTCTTCATTTTTGGATTGACCAAATATATATATATATATATATATATATATATATATATATATATATATATATATATATATATATATATATATATATATATATATATAGAAAGAGAGAGAGAGAGAAGGCTGGAGAAGAGAGAAGAAAACACATATACAAATAATACATTCAGAGAAAGAAAGGCATATACAGATAGAACTCATAGAAATGCATTGATTCAAATATGCTGCGTTGACATTGTTGTAGAAAACAACTATACCGTACTCTAGATGTTACTAAACTACTTAAAAATGCCTTAATGATGACCAAAAAGCCAGAAAATAATTAAAACTTCCTTAGCAAAAGCAGAAATAATATACAAATTCAGACAAAATTTTGGAATTAGTTGAGATCATATTCTGTTTTGCAAAATAATCTGGTTTTAATAGGAAGTATTTTGATTTGCTGGTGCTTTGAAACACTCTCTAAAATAAATAAACAAAAAGCATGTTTATAGATGGGGAGAGAGTTAAAAAGACATAGCCAGAACATCATGAACCTTTGGTACTCATATTTTTTTGAGTTAGCAATGATGTTCACAAGATTTAAAAAATTACAGCTGGAAAAGTGTTACAAAACTTTTAGTAATGTTAATGCTGACTTGAAAATTACACATTTCTTTTCACTTGGCATCTTTCCCTGGCTATTTCCACACGGACTGTCCAGGGTTACTTTTGTTGTCTATGTGACAAGTTGAATACCAGACTGACAATTTTAACCCCCCCCCCCCTTGTAAGTATGTTTACTGTCTTGCTCCATGGTGAATAACCAAAGCAAAATTATGTTTCATGGGTAAATGGCAACAACGGATTGCTTCAGGATAGTCAGACTTCTGTAATTAAAAGATATCCTTAGTTGGAGTACTGTTCCCTATTGCACTGTATTTGTGCATTTTTACATTGTGTGTTAGTGGCGATTCAGGCCTACTTTTATTATTTATATGGGAACAGTGACATCTCTAAACCTGGTTCTAGTGATATCTATTTGACACAATACCGAATATCGCATCAATGGTGGGTGTCAGCTGCAATGATGATCATTGCACTTTTTTTATAATCTTTACTCCTACTGCTCCATATTTTGGACATTTGATACAGTTAGTGCCCCAGTGCTGCTGTACCATGCTAATCAGGATTATATTCCTCAGCCTGTTGTCTTAGGAATCAGATACAAAGCCAAAAATATTCAGAGTCAAAGGCTCCTTATCCAAAGATTCTTTTCATTTATAGGTATTATTCAGTTTGAAAGCTGTTACAGTAAATGCATTTGTACTGGCATATGTTCTCTCGAGAATAATCATATCTGGAAATGTAATTACTGATGTTTATAAGTGTTTTAATTTCTAACTACTTTGCTACATAATTGCATCTTTCATGAGCATTATCAGACCATTTTAAGGCAAAATCAGGGGCATCCCCAAAAAATCATTTAATTTGGGAACTGAGCATACTGTAGCTGTCACCAGCACTGAATATTATATTTATCATTTCAGTTCACCAGCGGATGTCTAACCACGGGATAACAGGGTGGGTGTGGAATACTAGAGGTATGCTGTACCAGATCATGTCAGACTGACACTTAAATGGTAATATGGCTTATCTATTTAACCTTTACCTTTTTTGATTGAAGCATGTGATCAAGAGTATCTCCTGTTTACATGGAGTGGGCACATTCCACCTTAAAGATGCAAAGCAACATAGTAATTGATTGTCCATTACCTTGCAGTAGCCTGGATAAACTGCGTTAGGATCACATTCCTCTTTAGAGATTGTTTTCTAGTGATTTCAGGTCAGCTTGAAAATTGCCATGTCACTTTACTGCAGTTGAAATAAAGGGAAGCTCAGATAAGAAAAACACATATATTTCCATATGCCCAGTATCCTTACCCTGTTTTTTTTTCCTTCTGCTCACCTTATTACTAAAAACAGCAGCATCCTTTTTAACTTATTAACTATCAGTACACAGTGGGCATATATTTGTTCATGTTATTACCACTCCACAAGTTACTACTCTATTTACGGAAATATCAAGTGGCCAGACTCCACACAGAGAGCTTCACTTCAACTTCATTCTTCGGTAGGTACATAGCTTTTCAAGGACACTAAGGTAAGTGAATAAATATCTGACAACAATAATGCCGAACAATAATGATTACAGTAAAACAGATTAAAATGCAAGAGATAACTTAGGAACATAAGAATGCTTAAATTTTACTCTGAATTCTAGGAGGAAGGGATGTCTGTTTGAATTTGCAGCAATGCAAAGATGTGCTGCAGAACTATTTATTTCCTGTTTTCAGCTGCCTATGTGTGCTATATGTATGAGTGTGTGTTTTTGCTTTTACTTTATATTCCTGCTATGTGTTTAAGATCTTCTTGCATCATCCCTGTTGTTAGTAGCCCATAGTAAGTGTAAAATTAATTTGCTCTCACATAAGCTGACATCTAGACTCAGGTCTTGTATATCTTATTCTTTTCATCTTATTGTAAATAACTGGAAACTTGCTAATTGGATTATTAGTTTAATTTTTTTTTTACTTCTTGCTGTACAGTGAATTCCCATTTTATACTTTTTGACATTTTACTAGGTTAATTTTGCTGTTTCTGGACATTACTTCAGCTCACAAGCCCATCCAAATATTCCATATAATGATTATTTTTGTCATTTTCTTGTACTGCATATTTTATGCCACTGAACTTGCTTGGGTGTATTATTTATTTTATTTACTCATCTTTGTTTACTGGGAATGTCCTCTTGGGACAAAACCCTTTTTCAGTGGAGGACTGTGGAAAAAAAAAGTACACATTTAACACCAGTTTGACATATACATAAAATACAGTTACATGATATCAGAAGGAATACAAAATATAGGTAAGTGTACATAAACAAGAGAAAAGGCTTTACAATAGTTTACAGAAACATCATTTAGAAACAGAGTGTTTTGATAGTTTGCATGGGTATATGCAGTGCTGATCATTCATTAGAAATGGATACAGGTTTCTATATAGTAGAGAGAGATACAACATTGCAAAAGATATTGTACTATTACCTGAGATATCTAGCAATTAAAATAGTGAAAAGAAGAGGCAACTTAACTTATGGAAATATTAGAAAGGGGGAAGGTGGTTGTTAATGTAATATAGTGCAATATGTTAGTAGTACAGCGATTATGAAAATATTACATTTAAGATTGAGAAATAAAGTAATTAGGAAATTTAGAATTGCTGGAGCTACTTAAGACTGTTATAAGGAGTATTAGTTTTGGATAGATGAGGAGAGCGAGTGATGAAACTGTGATGGGGCAGTCAGACAGTGGTTGATCTAAAGAAAGTGAAGAAGAGATTGCATCTTGTCACTTAGATTGTGTGATTGACATAATTTATGTAAATAAAATTAGTCCTTGTGGTTTAGTGAGTTTGAGTTAAGCAACTGAAAAAGGAAACTTATTTCTCCTTTTTTTTGACTGTGTGGTCATTCAGCATTTTATGTAAGTCCCAGAATTGATTAATTATGTTTCTATGCTTGTGCACTTTGTTGATGTGTCATATCATGTAATCAAAACCGCAACACAGTCATAGATTATTTTCTCAGTCAACAGCAGAACCCTTGATGCTTAATTAGGAATACTGATGTGTAATATAGCATAGCATTTCAAAATCATCACTACACCTAAACAACAGTTAAGTATAACTTAAACAACCCACTCTGTAATACATATTATTCCATAAATTCATCTATTTACTTTTACATATACTTCTTTGAGATTATCATATTTAAAATCCTAACCAAACTATAAAGCTGCATTGCTACATGTCTTAGCCCTGTCAGTATGAATTCCACCTTGGGTTTTCCCTGAAAAGAGGCTTTTGGCCTAATGGGACTAACACAGTCAACAAAATATAAATAAATAAATATATAAATGCATTCATAAATAAATACATAACTATATTTACAACTATTCTGTTATTTTTCTGCAATGCCCAATGTCTGATCAAAACTTCTACTGCATTTTGTGCCATCATTTGCATATATTAACTTACAGTTGTTTTTATACTGATGTATCTTGCACTGTTCCTTCACCGAATTAGCATATATTTTACCTGCCATACTGAACTTATATAATTTATATGATACATTTTGACCTTGAGGCATATTCTGATTTTTCTTTAAGTATAGTTTGCTCATGTTTTTAAATGATCCACACTTACAGCTACATAATATATTCTATTTGTTTTTGATATTCTTAAATATGTAAATAGTATTTACCCATTTTTTCAGTATATTCTTAAATACGTTTCCTTACACACAATTATATATGTTGCAATGCAATATACTTTAAGCTTTCTTGACTAATAGAAACTATTTTCTTATTTCTGTTTTATGCCAATATACCTACACGCTGCTTAGAAACAAACTGCAAAATACTTAATTATGATACTGGTGATACTTTTCTTCCAGGGCATCTGCTGAGCAGTTAACAAATGCAATGAATAATAAATAAATAAATAATCATGTCAAAGATTCATAGTGCTTACTGTATACATGAGCCTTTATGTACAGTAAACTCTCAGTTAACCTGAACCCAAGCAACAAGCACTCTCAAGCAACCTCCGAACAAATCGCAGAAATACGGTACAATTTTCATGTGCTGCACTTTCTGTTTTCCACCCACAGAAACATACCTTATGTTTTTAGAGTTTTCGAGTTTTAAAAAGGAAGATAGGAATAAATTCCATCTCACCCCAACCTGTGAACAAGTCAAACCAAATTAGGGTAGAGTATTAGTCAGGCCTATTTTTAATTGCAATTGGAAGCTAGAGTTATCCGGCATCTACCAATCCCCATGGGTGCTGGTTAACTGAGAGTTTACTGTATGCTGATGTTTTATGTCTATAGAAATTATATCTGTATTGTGGCTATTGCCATAGTAAGTATTTTATGCCTGGGCTTTAATCTCTGGGCCTCCGCTATAAATGCCTTCTGCCCAATTAGACTCCTCAGCTAAACAAAACAAAGAAACAAAGAAACAAATAAATAATACGAATAAATGTATTTCATCCACTGACACCTAATATCATCTGACACTTCTAGTGATGGATGTACAACCTTAGTGGAAAGTACACATTCTCTAATTAAACTTCAGTAACCAGTCTACATAAGTATATCTGTGCACTTGGTGTAGTGCCAAAGAACTATAGAATCTACTTAAAACTATAACCTGCTGTGAGATATGCAATTTCTTTAAACTAAATAAATATGTGGCATGGATGAACAGAAAAGGGATTGTAACTCACCAGTTAGAATCATGTTATAGCTCACGTCTGTGCAAGGGCCTACTTAGGCTTGATAAAATAACTTAACTCCATAGTAAGTGATTAATATCTTTCCCCAGTGTCTCATCCTGTGCAGTTCTATAACCTCTCTACATTCTTAGTACCATAGGCAGTATAAGGTGCAAAAGTAGCATGCCTTCACGGAAAAAAAATGCAGCCGTACAAATGTTGCACAGTGGAAATGCCCAGCGTGTTACTATACATGGTACCTAACATTAGCAAGTGTGTACATTTAGTGTTTTTACACCTCAGTTAATTTCATTTCATTTTCAGATGTTAACCTTTTTGGTTGTTTTCCAAAACTGTGATATTCTTTAACCATTTGTGTACCAAGTCATCCAAGAGTTGGGCTGTGATTTATAGACAGGCTGTACAAAGCAGCAAAGCACAGCTAAGAATAGTGCCGTTAGTGGCTATGTGCAGTTCAAAGACACAGTTTACATGAAAGTACAGTGCTTGAAACTGTGTCACATACAACACATGCAAATGACTACATAATAGCATGTAAATGAGAACTCCCATGCAAATGTGCAACAGAAAATATGAAAATGCAGGAGGCCAACATGGCAGAGAAACTCACAGAATCACAAAATGGCAAAGCTACACACTTGTGCTCACCTAAATTGTATGTCATGGTTTATGGAGTACAGCACTGGAGACATGATAAGCAGAAGCAGTAGTAGCTCAACAGTGCATCCTAGTGGCGAAAGCCAACACTGGCAATGTTGTGTGTCATGATCACCCATGACACTGGAGAAGTTACAAGCAGTTGCTTGCATGCTGGCATCTCTCACAGCAACAGATAACTGACCACTTGCGTCAACATGGATACACTATGGGACCTAGTCACACATGGGCAGAAACAAGGAGCATACATATTATGGTAATTCTTGTGGACAGTATAATATGTGTAGCATTATTCATCCTAGCTAAAGAACATTTCAATGCATTATGTGGGAAACACATTAAATGTATCCTAGGCCTCTGCTTTGTGAATAATTAATCAGTTTCTCAATATTATTCTCTTAGCATATGGACAAGCATATTTGGTTCCCAATGAAACTGAAGGGGAGTACCAACACACTGTGGGCTTTCTATGACATTGCATGGTGTGCCTGTTCTTCCTGCATGGGACTAGAAGGAGCACCTGCTGGTGTAGTATGATGGTCTCTTTTAAAAGGCCAATTCCTGATTCAGCCTGGTATGAATGTTATCCGATGCCATAATCTAAACTAATACAGGAGAAAATTGCAGGTGTTGCTGTGAGACCTGAGGTTGTGCTTGCCTGACATATTTTAACTGTGGGAAGCAGAGGTTCAGGGAATGCAGTCAGAGGTGTACTGTGTACATTTTTTGTATCGCTTATATTCCACTGTGTTATATGTGCAATGCTGGTCATGTCCTCTGTATACCTTATCATGGTATTCCATTTTGTCTCCCATAAAACGCACAAGTTGGGATACAGAAGATGGTGTGCCCAAACCCACAATGCTCTCCACCAGTGGCTTAGCTGGTGAGTCACTTCAGCCTTCTATGTCTGCCTCTCTTGAGGGTGCAAAGTTTCTACTGTTGGTGGAGACATGGACATTTGGTGATGTCATCTGTTTCAGTCTCTAAGGAGGGGAGCTGAAGACTAGATAGGAGAGGATTATCTGCAGAAGCTTAGTGTCTGTATAGTCTGATGGCTGTTGAGGAGTGATGGTAGCTAGACATGAGGAGCATTCTGCTGTGGCTTTACAAGTTGCTCAGCCTAGAGACATTGGCTATTGGCCAGCAGAGAAGCAACTGGCCATGACAACAGCCATCTAGGTGTGTAGTGCTTGGGGATGTTGCTTAGCTGGCAGCCAGCCATGTCAGCATCCCACCCTATCACCCTCCTGATGTTACTCCCTTCACTCTAGGTCATTGCCAATTCCAGGTTCATTGTTCAGTCCACCCATCACTAACAATTCTCTGTTTGTGTCCACCCATTATGTACCACATCTTTTATATGTTTTCCACCTCTGTCAGTTTATGCTTGTATTGTGTGCTCTTGCCAGCCATGAAAATCTGGTGGAGATGATGTAAGTCTTGTACCAACAATACTCATATCCATAGCAAGTCTCTAACATGAGCAACCTCTAGCATGTTAGAACAATGTAGGTAAGGGAAGTCAGCAAGGCAGATCTGTAACTTTGGGAAAAGGACTGGCTCCAAGGACTAGGTCAGTCAGGCTTGGGCATGAAATGGGGCTGGACGCATGGTGTGAATGGATGAGGTGTTGCCCCCTCACTGTGCCTCCCCCTTCCAGGGGGGGGGATGGAGATGTCAACTCTGGACACATGCCAGGCCCTTCTGGTGGATCACCCCAGCTTTGGCAGGTGGTGGTCCCAACCAGTGTCCCACATCATTGGGCAGTTGTCACCTGACTTAGAAGTGGTGCAGACTGGGGTAATCTGTTCAATTAAAACAAAGCATTGCAAAGGCTCAAAACAGGTGTTGGCATGATGTGATTTCTGCCTGGTGCTCTGAATGTCAAAGTGAAGACATTCAATGACGTGCAGGTAAATGGCAGGAGTAACTATGTCTCTGTTAAGGTAGTAAAATGCCTCATAATCTAATTAGTGACACACGTGAATGGATGAATGGATGAATGAGATTCCCATGGTCCCTACCTACTATCTCTCAAAAGCACAGCCCAGGGAATGGTCTTGACATAATCAGTTAAGACCCTATTGAGCTTGACTCAAGTCTTGTAATGGTATCTGCCCTTCTCCCTCTATGCTGCCTGAGCCCATCCCTCATTACCTTTCCCTCTTAATCTTCTCTTTTATCTTTTCATTATGACAATGGGAGCTATCTGACAAAAAAGACATAGCTCCCCAAGTCGTTCCTTTATTGATCATACTTGTGATTTTCTAATGTTGCATTGTTTTCTATACTCTCATGCTCCACTTTCTTTCTACCCATTTTTCTTTCCATTTATATGATGAATACATTGGATACATTTATGTTTACACCCACATTGTTGTTTCTGTACAGTCCTCTGCTGTTCTCTGCTGCTCTGTTTGTGACAGTCTGCCATGGTCTAGTGCTAGAAGCAGTAGCATTGTGTGTTGCCATGCATACTGCCTTGGATACACTGAGTTGCTTAATTTATAATGTTATGTACATCACACCTGCACAATATGAAAGTGACACTCATCTAGCATCTTTTTGTTAATGCTTTGTTAGATACCTTTATACTTGTTATGCTGGTGCTATTCCTTGCCTTTCACATCCATAATTAGCATTCAGCCAGTTTGTGCAGTTGGCCCTCACGGACTTAGTGCTGTGCAGGTCTGCCATACCCCAGTATGAAACCCAGATATTCTCTATGCAATCCATGCAGTTGTTAAAAAAAAAAAAAAAAAAAGAAAAACTGGCCCCTGGCCCTCTATCTTTCTAACCACTTTATTCAGACTTACGTTCATAACCATTATCTTGTATGGTATTATCACCAGAGGAAGGAGCCACTAAAATTCTGGCTGCATTTAAATTTTAACTTCTCTCCTCTACAGGACCAGTTTAATTCCTGAGGTCTTGTTTAGAAAACACAAAATGCCAATACATTTTGTTCAAGTTTGCTTCTCATCTGCCATTAAATATTTCTATTTACTCTGGTATCACTACTCAACAGGTATACCATTCGAGAGATCTCAGAATTCTGATGCATCTGAGGTTATTGTATACTATACATGTCTGTAACAAAGCAATAGCCATCATATGCAATGTGCATACCTCTCAGCCTCTTACCACATGGATATGGACAAAGCCAATAATAATGGTGAAACAAAGACCAAAAAATATAGACAGATTTTAAATGCTGTTCTTAAAAGCATGCATTTTCTGAAGGATATGAAAACTCAAACTCAAATGTCTGACATTATTGAGTGACGTCAATCCTCAATGATTTGCTAGAAAATGGAAATTTTATGAGGAACAGAGCAAAAATATGAACCAAAAATTTGGACATTTTACAAAAATTTGGATAGTTGACAGATATGCCAGGCAATACCATTAGAGACTGTTTTAAAACAGAAACAGAGCTTTTAACATAGGTAAAAATGCTCATCAACAACATTTTAATGACCAGCTTATAGAGATATGTTTAAAATGAACCTACTTTTACTTACAGCATTCTGCTAAGGTATGGGATAGTTTTAACTATGTATACCACATTTCAGTTTTCCAAAAGGCTGAACTTCTACAGATAAGGATTTCAGAACAAAATTACATGGTAATATATTAAAGTACATTACTTCATCTTAATTTTAAGGACACTCTTGTAATTTCTGCTGCTATATAAAGAATTTTCTCACTACTTTCCTTAAGCAAATTCACATGACTAATAAGACCAGAATATGTTGCATTTATACCCAGAATTAACTGGAATTGAAAAGTGAGAAGGCAAATTGTTGAAGGAAGTGAGTGTCTGGGTAGGGGGCAGGAGGGGGGCACAACTCTATATCTTTAACATCTGTCCATTGATATAGTTTTTAAAAATAGATATTAGGTGTAGTCATGAAAATGCTAGGGAAAAATATATTGGTGCTAGCATGCTCCATAAAGTTATGCTATATATATATATATATATATATATATATATATATATATATATATATATATATATATATATATATATATATATATATATATATATATATAAACATAGTGGCGTATATAGGGGTTGCTCACCACCCGCAATAAAATCTTAGAGTATGCCACATATTAAATAATTTATGGAGGCATGTATTGATTAACAAGAAGGTGGTAATAGATAAAACTCCAGTGAAGAAACAGTCTTGTGAAGACTGAAAAATAAGTTAATTGTTAAGTAGGCCCTATAGCTTATCCACCAGGTATGAAAATGCACAGAATAAAAGGACCAAGAGCATTTAATCTGTGGTCAGAAATTGGTATTTCAAAAGAAATAATCACAGACAGTAGGATATGACATTTTTCCCACAAAATATCTAAACATATGGATCACATAGAAGACAGGCTGAAAAAAATTACATTTAAGAACTATGAGTTCTGTGTAAAATAGAGATAATTAAATGCTGGATCTTAGCTGGGAACTAAAGACTGCAGCAAGAATTTATAAATAAAATGTTAGAATGAGTAAGAGGATATGGTGAGATTGTAATAGTGTGGAGACTGAAGAGGGTAACTGTAAGCTAGACAGGGAAAACAATGAGTGCAAGATATGGGCTAATTAAGAAGCAGTAAAGACTATACTAGCACTCACTCAGTGTATATCGACTGGTTAGCAAAAAAGCTCAAGGCCTGTTGGTCAACAAGGAATTTGATGTCCTAGATCCCTTCTTTAAACTAATGGGTGCCCAGCATACGTCTCAACCCAGAAACATCAAAAATCTGGACAAAACCCATGAAAAAAGGTACAAATCTGTATGCTGATTAACATGAAATGTGCATACATAATTATGTAACCACACAGACTCCAATAGAATTGTGGTATACCAAATTTCAAACATAAACTGAAAAACAGACAACCAAAATATGGCTCCAGAGTCACCCTGCAGCCATTCCAGTGTCCCATTACTTGGCTATTTAACCACATTTACCATAAACACTGTAATGTGCATACTGCTTTACTTCTACAATGATTATTTGGATTTCATGTAAAACTTTTATTTTATATTTATAGCACAAACACTAATAGACATCTGCTAAACAAAGCAATACAGTCTCACAATGAAAATAGACTTAGCATTGAAACTTCTCTGCCCTAGAAACTCACATTCATTGAAACAGCATTGAAACACACATTCAAAGAAAATGCATCTGGCCAGTGGTGGATAAAGATCATACCTCTCAATCTGGAAACATCAAAAATCTGGACAAAGCCCCATGAAAAATAGGTACAAATCTAAACACTGATTAATATAAAATATGCATACATAATGATATAACCCCGCCCACTCCAATGGAATTGTGGGATACCAAATTTCAAACACAAACTGAAGAACAGACAACCAAAATATGGCCCCAGAGTCCCCCACAGCCATTCCAGTGTCCCGTTACTTAGCTATTTCACCCCATTTACCATAAACACTGTAATGTGCATACTGCTTTATGTCTACAGTGATTATTTAAATTTCATTTAAAACTTTTATTTTATATTTTATAGCACAAACACTAATAGACATATGCTAAACAAAGCAATACAGTTTCACAATGAAAATAGACTTAGCATTAAAACTTCTCTGCCCTAGAAACTCACATTCATTGAAACAGCATTGAAACCCACATTCAAAGAAAATGCATCTGGCCAGTGGTGGATTAAGATCATACCTCTCAATCTGGAAACATCAAAAATCTGGAGAAAGCCCCATGAAAAATAGGTACAAATCTATACACTGATTAATATAAAATATGCATGCATAATGATGTAACCCTGCCCACTCCAATGGAATTGTGGAATACCAAATTTCAAACACAAACTGAAGAACAGACAACCAAGATATGGCCCCAGAGTCCCCCCACAGCCATTCCAATGTCCCATTACTTGGCTATTTCACCCCATTTACCATAAACACTGTAATGTGCATACTGCTTTATGTCTACAATGATTATTTAGATTTCATTTAAAACTTTTATTTTGCATTTTATAGCACAAACACTAATAGACATCTGCTAAACATAGCAATACAGTCTTGCAATGAAAATAAACTTAGCATTAAAACTTCTATGCCCTTGAAACTCACATTCATTAAAACAGTACTGAAACCCACATTCAAAGAAAATGCATCTGGCCAGTGGCGGATAAAGATTACCTTTTTTTTTTTTTCAAATCATAGTCCCCTTGCACATGAAACATACATGTGTTCTTTGATACACCTTCCTGACTGTATTAAATTATATTCCTTGTATACTATAGCACACACAAGGTGTTAGAGCGCATTTTAAATTTATTGTTTTTAACATTTTCCAATAAGCAATGAAACAAAATGCATGAACCTATAATGACAAAACTGCCCAATTCAGAACATTTCCATCATAAAAGTCTACTCAAACTTCTACATTCCAATAGTATCAGTAAATATGCACAATTTCTGCAGAAGTAAAAGTCATCTAAATAATTCCACATTAATCTTTAACTAATGAAGAGGTTGCTGCTACCAAACAACTTTATATTTCATTGTTTCATCTACAAGTAAACTGCCTGCTGCCCTTGAAGAATATATTGCCTATGATACATTAAAAATGATAAGCTAGTAATATTTCAATAGAGAATGGATGGCAAACTGATAAGAGGTTCATAGTTACTAGGTATCTCTGCCAAAGGAAGACATTCTCAGGACTGCAGTGTTCACTCCCTTTAAAAGTACAATACAGTACAATATCAGTAGTCCATCTACATAATGTGGGAGTAGAACCCACAACCTTCTGCAGCAAAGGTAAGTATGCTACATGTTGTGCTACTAACAATGCAAGTAGACTTTGCATAAGCAGCACTAAAATTCTCTTTCCCTGAAGAACTGTGCAGCACAAGAAATCAGGAAAAAGCCAACATTTATTTGGGGTACAAAGGCCCATAAACAGAAGCACATATTAAACATTGCTTGTATAATCTTAGAAAGTTGATAGAATAAAATGTTTTGTTACCATGTGTTTCCTGAAAGATAGGAAGACATCAGCTTAAATGGCTATCATTATTTAGTGAATTCAGTTCTCACTGATTTGCCAGAAAAACACAAATTTTATTTAACATTTGTTTACTGGGAAAGTCTGACTTGGAAATTGGAACTAAGTCAATTTTCTGCAGGGGCCCAGGGAGAAACACTCCAGATGTATGTCTTTGCATTATGGGTGGAAACCCACACAAATGGAGGGAGAACATGCAGACTCTGCACAGCAGGCACTTCAGCCAAGAATTGAACCAGAGAACCTCTTGCTGTGAGGTAAAAACACTGTCACTGCACAACTGACCATACAGATTTTAAGAGGAACAGACCAAACGTATAAGCCAAACATTCCAGACATTCTGTGAAGTACAATTGAGAGCTATAACTCCTTCAATCAGAAGTGGTGGTATGGGTAGATAACTCAGACTCTTGCTCCTTGTACCTAAGATACAGGGTTTGAGCCTGAGTAATCCTAACCACCAGTTATACCTACCTGGGGCATTTTACACACACACATATACCTAATTGGGGCATTTTACATATACACACACACACACACACACACACACACACACACACACACACACACACACACACACACACACACACACACACACACACACACACACCTCTTTCTACCTATATGCAGCAGTAATACAAACTCTTTCTTTCCCTATATGCAGCAGTAACTCCCTCTCTCCCTATATGCAACAGTAATTTCAGTGCTCTCCCTATAAATTCACAGCAACAGTAATTTCACAGAGCACTTAACTATATGCAGCAGGAGCAATGTCACAGTAAATCAAATTACACACACTTACTTCAACTATATGCAGCAACGGAACCTCAAAAGTAATTCAAAAATTGCACATGACCAAAATGCAATGCTCCCATTCCATATATCAAGCATTCCACACTTCAAGGCTGCTCACAAAGCTGACATCATTGAGCAAACCTCTGCATGTGCTGACGTCAGAGGAAAAAATAATAATAAAAAAAAAGCCAGGAAATTTGGAATAAAGGGGGCCACTCAGGAGCCACTCGGGAATTCGTGGCACCCCATTATCTGGAGCTCAAAACTGGTAAATGCCAAGGAATTTGGTATGATTGAGAGGTATGGTGCCCACATAGTCTTCCTTTTCTTTCTTAAAGTTTTGGATCGATGTGCTGAGTTTCATTGACAGTAAAAGTTTACTCCATAAGCTAGGGAAATATTTACAAAAATTGTCAAATGTCACACTACAGCTGATATTAATTGTTATTGAAGCCAAGAGTTCTATTGTGTACTGGTCAACAGGGGATTATTTTTATCCTCTGACCATGCACCACCCCCTTCCCCCTTGACCATCGAGCTTCCCCCCTTGAGCTTCCAGATGTTTTGTACTTTGATTTCACAAAGTTAATCAACTAAAAAGCTATGTATTATATTAGGATATCATTTACTTGAGTGCAACCTACTTATTTGATGGATCACATCCACAAAGGTAGGAAACAGAGCAAAATTAAAAACTTGGGTGGTATGGCGCAAAAATCTGTCAACTTCCAAGAAGAAAGGCTTACCAACTTTAATCCCATTATACTTTGCCATCAGATTTGGTTCATAGATTAGTACTAGGCTAAATGCCCTTGTTAGCCTTTTTAAGTACAGCCAATTACCCCATATGAGAATCAAACCCTGCACCTTGTGTCTGTAGGGTAAACACTGTAGCTATTATGCCAACCTCCCACCCATGGCATAGAGAACAGTCAAACAGTTATTTCAACACAGGCCACATACACCTGCACTAACCATTCTATTGTGTGAGCATGCATGCTTATAATTATCATTTCACTTTATTTTAGAAGATGTACTACAACATTTTTTGCATTGCACCATGCATATGTTAGAAAATGCTCTTTATGGATTAGTATATTATACTTGATGACAAAATTATACGGAAACAAAAACAAATAAATATAGTTTACTTTTATTAGGAATGATAGTAAACTATATGATTATGAAAACAGTGTAACACAGTGTTCAGCAAGACACAATAGATGTCAATGACTGAACTATTAAGACTGAACATTAATCCTTATTATATGCATTTAGCCTGGTGTGCTCAGCTGTTAGACTTCAGTTAATATTCAGGCAGTAATGCTAGTAATTCAGTAATATAATATTAAGGCAAATGTACACAATCTGTAGTTTATATTATTTTGTGTGCCCCATATGAATGGAGCACTATTACACTGTTCCTTTCAGGATTTGTGTCATTCTTGACTGATAACACATGCCATGTCTAGTGCTGTATTATTAAATGCATGAAATAATCCATAATTAATAATGGCAGTGCTTTAACGATGACAGTGCTTTAAAAATATATGTTTTCTTCACAAGAGATAACTGTTTCTTCCATTTAAAAAAAGTAATACTTGTGTTAATGAGCTACTGTACGAATACATGCTATTAAATACTTAAAACACAATAATTTCACATTCAAATTGATAATACAAAGAGACATCTAAGACACTCAAAGTTAACAATATGTCTGGAAATATTACACAAAATATCTGTTTTGGTAAATGAGTTTCTGGTTAACTAAATCCCAATTAATTCATACTCTAGTGTACGATGTTATCAACAGCTCTAAACACCAATAGCAAGATCAATTTGTTTAAATAACACTCGTAAAGACAACTTTATGGAATGTAATCATAAAATCAGTTATGAATAAAAGCAAATGAGTAATGGCATGCATTATAAACTTTATTTTCATCCAATATTCAAGCATGAATGGACATAGATTTCACGCAAAATTCATGATTATCCATCAAACAATATTTGTCTGACAATCAAAATGTCAAAATTTTCTTTTGCAACTTTCAGAGAACAACACAGTAAGGTTAATTAATTAATTAATTTATTTATTTATGTGTTTGTTTTGAAGTGGGCTAGCCCTCTGCACCCTCCCTGCGAGGGGAAGACCTCCTGCATCCCTATAACTTATATGTAGCAGACTCCAGGTTGCATAACAGTGGAGAGCAACAGTTAACATTTGCTGGAAGCAGATTTTAGTCACATCTCTTTCACTCTGTTGTGAGTCATGCAGATACTAAAATCTATTCATATTCACTTCATGCTGTGAGCATGCCATGTTGCCAACTTCCTCTCTTGCAAATCAAGTACTGTTTTGTCCCCGAAACACACCAAAAACCTACCTACACTTAATAGATTATGGAAAATGTTTCTTCTTCACATGACTGGTGGTAGAAATGTTCTTATTGCCTCAACAATAACACTGTTATCAAAACAAATATGAAATTGGATTTTTACTGAATAATGACTCATCTATTACTTACATACCAGCTGCTGTTGTCTGCTGTGTTTAGCTCCAGACCATTTAATAATACATGATACCTTAAATTTGTTTGTTTTAAATTCATGCATTCATAAAGAGCAAGGGTGTAAGTGACTTTGACACCACACAAACACTAACAATGCATGATGTATTAACAGCAGATACCATTTCATTTTTTGAAGTGGATGATCTAAGTGAGAACTATGCAGTGCAATCTAAGCTTTCAGAAACCACAGAACCTAGAAATGCAATTGTGCTTAAGCAGTTAATACCACATATCCTGACTGAAAAAAGGATATGCCAGCAGATATTTGATAGAAACTAGAAAGGCTTTCAAGGCACAGAATATAAACAAGGCTACTGATGTTTTTTATAGCATCAAAGAAATCAATAAGCCTCTCAAAAGCACATAAATTAAAATACAGTGTATGTTCTCTTCGGTATACTTAGATAGAAGATTGTAATGTTAGCCATTTTGAATGAAAAGCATTCTTTTTTTACACAGTTTGGCTAACAGATATGCAGGCTTTGACACATTTAAATTAATTACATAAGGACTGAGAGTTGACAAAGGCATGGCTTCCCAAACTTAACATGCCGTATTTAAGGCAGAATACCAACAGAGGCTTGATGTGAAAAATGCAGGTAGATCTAGAGGCTATACCTTCTGTCAGAGTGGCTATAAAAGAAATACTACAGAACATGTCTAAATTACTTCTGCTGATATATCCAAAGAGTTACCTAGTATAACAGAACTATGTATTTAAAACAAACACTGAGAAATCTGATTGAGAACTGCACTGAGGTTTAAACAACTGCAGCAGGTAATATCCTACATATCTTGATTTAATCAGAGTCCAGTTTTAAACTGAATATAGCAAAAGTGGTACATGCACAGAATACACAACTAGATGCTGACAGCAGATAAGAAGTGAGTACTCCTCCACCATGCCACCATCTCCACATTTTCTTCCAATATGTTTAGCTGGAAGAGCTGTTTAATGGTTGTCAGTTTCTTGCCAAGCCTAAAAAAGACCTCACTGTATTCAGTTTTGTCCTGATCATACAACAAGTCCCCGGTAATACTCAATGAAAGTTAAAAAATATTCTTCAGTAGGGTAGCAATTTTTCGCTTGTTGTCTCTTATCAACAGCCTCATATATTTAACACTTTGCTTTTCAAACACACTCCATTAGCTCCCTGTGCAAGATGGAAAAAGTAGGAAATTTCTATAATCTCAGACCTTTAAGAACATGTTGTCTGAGAATACTTTCACTGAAAAAAATAGTTACTGAGCTGAAGACTTTTAAATTTTAACTACTTCTTCTCCAAGATGGACATATGAGAAGAAAGAGAACCACAACCATCATTGTTTTTCGTTGTTTTTGAATGAATAAAGGTTATCAAGCCAACTATCAAGCAATAAAGGGTAGTCCTTTGAACCTGAGAGACTGATGGTTGGGTTCTTGTCAGATCTCATCAAACTTCAATGCAATCGCAAAATCATTGTAAGCAATCTGCTCAGATGCATTCACATTCACATCACTATTATTAGCCCAGAGAGTGGGATTGTCAGGCTGCAATTTTGTCTGGTCAATTACTGGAGACAACTGCTAGATTAGCAACTTAAGATTCTCCACAAAAGGACTCAAATCAATCCAACAACTCAAAGTTGTTAAGGTGACCTATTGAAAGCCATGGCAATAACTACATGGGTTATAGGGATACAGACAAGTGTGGATGATGCAGCCAGTATAAATATATTGACCACAAAATAGAAAGGCAGGATTTTAAAAGATCTTATTAAAAACTCCCATATGTGAGATTTAATTGTAACACAGAAGGGGTAGTGTATGCCACATACTATAATTGGTATCCTGCCTTCCTTCATAGGTAATGCCTAGAAAAGTTTGAAAAGTAGAAATTATCTGCATGTATGCTGCATTTTTTAGAGATGACCAGAAAATTGCCTTAGCGAGGCATAAAAAACACAATAAGAATTAAGATTAATTTTTGTAGGGGAATGGAAGAATAAATTGGAACAAAGTGTGTTCTTTTGCAGCTTAGAAAGGAAGTGTCAAACCCTCCAGATCTGAATGCAGTATTGAATATTAGTAGTGTTTTAAAAATAAAATCTGTTTTTACAATGATACAGTTCTTTATTACTGTATGATTAAATCATGAGTTTTCATTATGATCAATTTTCCTTACTTTTTTATATTTTATGCACATCACCACTTAAAGGGCTACTTCTTTTGTGCTTGCATTGTTAGTTTAGTGGGACATTAACTATTTTAAATGGATTAATTAATGTTGGTTAATTACACTCTGATGAAGTATAATGTTTATGGATGAAAATGCCTAATGTTTTGATATTAAACTTGCATTAACTTCTGTAGTGACTGGTCAAAGTTTTTGTTTTTTAAGTTAAAAGTTTTATTTTGTGGTTTATCTTTGCTGAGTTATTTTTTTTATTTTTATTTTTTATAATTCTTTATTAAAACAAATCAGAATGTATGGGAAGTGCTTACAGAGGCTTTGGAGTAAATGTTATGGGATGTGCTCATGCCTATTTGGCAGAAGAGTATATTGTTATCAAGTTTTGGTGTGGTTTACTTGTTGTCATATACTACACAAACATAATGATCATACTTCTGCCTGATAAGCATTTCTTTCCAATATTGTACTGAAAACAGCATTTATAAATACTTACATGTTATAAAATCCATTAAATACAGAATACTGCAGTTTATACATTGACATGGCTTTTACATGTGGTTGCAATAATAAACTGAAGGCACTGTAGTGCTTCAGTTATCATGCTTTATAACTTATTTCTTTATATACAATAATAAAATCAGTTAAAGACAGAATACTGCAATTACATACTTACATTTATTTCACTCTTAGTTGCAGTAATGTACTGAATGCAGTCTGAATGTAATCTAGTGCCTCAGACATCATACTTTATAAATTATGTTCATACATATATATATATATATATATATATATATATATATATATATATATATATACATATACACACACATATATATATATATATATATATATATATATATACATATATATATATATATATATATATATATACATAGTATTTTTGGTAAGTCGAGAATAAACCCAAATGAATATGTTGGGTAGCTCCCCTCTCACTATCTGTTGAAACTTCTAGCAATTTACCACATTTAATAGGTTACTTACAAGTACCATCTGTTATCAGGGATTGATTGGCGATTACTTATGTTGGTGAAATTGACTGAAAAAACATGATTCTTGTTACAAAGAGTTGAAGTGTAGACCTATGTTTGCATTCTACTTTCAAAGGAAGCCAGAACTATGTCATAAATGAGTCTTAACTTCCACAATGCTAGAAGCAACATAAAACATCATATATTTATTAATCTATTGCATTATACTGCCCTTGTCATAGTGAAAGATTATTTTGTTGACATAAATAGTGAAGAGAAGAAGGGTAAAAGCTTTCATCTTTGGAGGATCCAAAGAGATAGAGTACACTCAGCTTTTAATTATCTAACTCATGTTGCTTAAACAACTAGAAAACCATATGACAGAGTAATTACTTAGATGACTAATGCCAATGCACTAAAGGAACATACAGAGTTACATTGTGTAGAAGGCCTTTGGCATGCCAAGAAACAGGGACTTGACAGTATTACGTTAAGGCGTTTTTCATCAGACATATGCAGAAAATTATAGGATAATCCTTAGTGCTGTTCCCTGACTGAAGCCATGCTTCAGTAGGTGAAAGCAGCTTATATTTATCTAGGTTGTTTAGAATATGTCGATATGGATACATTTCTCATTTGGGCAAAAACTAGAGTAGCCAGAATAGAAGCCATCATGACAAAAATATGTAATAATAATGACTTTCACAGGATGAAGAACAAGAGATTGTACTACAGAATGATTTATGAGAATAACAAATGGAAATTCTACAGTATCCATTCCAGGTTTTAAGACTTCTGGAGGTAGGCCATCTGCAGTGGACAAAGTATGCTTTCATTTTTTTCTGCAGCAGTTTTCAGATAAGAGGGTTTCCTTTAGACTGAATATAGCTGACTAAAAAGGAAAGCAGTTGACTCTTGCTTTTTCAGCAGTGGTAGCGGAAGATGGAATACAATTCATGGACACAGATCTAAATTAGGTTGTATTGTTCTTGACTGATTTTCAAGAAAGTCCCTGATTTTGTCCCAAAATCTTCCTCTGTCCCTAAGAGGATTTGTGATTTTTATTGTGAAGTATTAAGGATACAGGTCTTTGAGACACAGCAATAATTACATTTAAAAATGTTATGTTCTTCAGAAAAAAAAACACATTAGTACAAATCAATTTATTCTTATATCTTTCTAAGTGAGTAATATCTATAAGTAAAAAAAATCCTTATTTTTGTCTTTGCTTTCTCTTTTATTTTGTTTGCTTATTTGTTTGATAACTAATTATTTTCTCTTTTGCCATTCTACAACTAACTGCTAATTGCTATCAGGACAACTCATCACGCACTGCGTCTACTGGGCACCCCATTCTTCCCTTGAACTTACTTGAACCCATGATCAGGGCTTGGGAGGAGACTGAGGCTATTGGCGAATTATTATATTTCTACCAAGGAGTGTGTGGTACTAACCATTTTCCCACTCCCCCTAAACATGCAAGTTTAGGTCCAGGGGCAGACATGCAATGAGGAAGTGGTGGTTTATCATTTCAACTCTGTGGTAACTTAGATGCTGCCTCCCACCATTGTCTCTTAGGATAATGTCCCATGTGCTTGCCCCCAGCCTCAGCTAGTGATGAATGCAAGCACTGTCCAAACACATGTCCCCCCGCCAAAAAAGGCATGCCCTTCCTTCTCTTGCCAGTGCCTTGATGTCCAAGCTATTTGTCAGACCTGGGTCACCTGGGTCATAATCAGGGAGTTATCCATCTATGCCATGGTGCTGGCTATCTAGTAGCTGATTCTTCTTCACTGAACAGATTGAAAACTATGTTGAATGTTAACTGCTGAAGCAGTTGACTGAAGGCTAAGGGAATGCTATTTTCTAATGTGAATGAGTTTTATGCAGAAAATCAATGAAAGAAGGAGGCTGAGAGGAAGGGCTGAATGATTGGGATGGGAGACTGGGAGGACATGATTATTGTGAAGGTAGATGACGTGTACTTAGAAGGGATGTATAACAGACATTACGCAAAAATAGATATGAAGTACTGGGAATATTGGTGATTAGAGTGAGATCAAACAAATTAGGTGAAGTAAAGTAGTAAAAAGATACCCAAAGCAAAGGTAAAGCAAGAAAAAACAAGTAAGCCTACAATGATCAGTTCTAACCTGTTTTATATAAACATTCATGGTGACAGTGAATGAAGAATAAGCAAATCACTGAAAAGAGATGGAAAGCCAACTGTGGATTAATAAAGTGAGACATTTCTTTGAAAATAGCAGGGTTGGTGTGTTACCAGAACAGCTGTGTCCATGTAATTAGGTGTTAGATGGAGATTTTTTAAATACAATGAGTGACATTACTTTCAAAGTTGGTATGCATTCAACACAAAGGGAAGAAATTGACCTGAGGATATACAATAGAGATAAAAGAAAATCAACCATTGTGGTGGTTTTCTGGAAAAAGACTATGAGAAAGAAATGAAAACAATAGAAATTGTAGAGTCTGCAGCAGAGAAGGGACCAGTGTCTCCAGTGTTCTGAAATCACTAAAGATGAATGAGAAATGAAATCACTCTCTGTTATGACATTTAAAAAGTAAAATAAGAGGCAATAATAACTGTAATAATGTCCCCTGTGGATTTACTACACCTTTAATTAGTGGCCATTGTGCACATGGCTGTACTATTAAACAAAAGTTGCTTGTAAACAAAATTTAATGCAAAAGAATTTGTACTCTCCTTGTCTAATCCCACTTCTGGAATGGGAACAGTCACTAAAGCAGCAGTATTCTAAAACACATTAACAATCCCTAGGTAAGAAGGGAACAGTCACTAAAGCAGCAGTATTCTAAAACAAATTAACAATCCCTAGGTAAGAAGGGAACAGTCACTAAAGCAGCAGAATTCTAAAACACATTAGCAACCCCTAGGTAAGAAGGGAACAGTCACTAAAGCAGCAGTATTCTAAAACACATTAACAATCCCTAGGTAAGAAGGGAACAGTCACTAAAGCAGCAGTATTCTAAAACACATTAACAATCCCTAGGTAAGAAGGGAACAGTCACTAAAGCAGCAGTATTCTAAAACACATTAACAATCCCTAGGTAAGAAGGGAACAGTCACTAAAGCAGCAGTATTCTAAAACACATTAACAATCCCTAGGTAAGAAGGGAACAGTCACTAAAGCAGCAGTATTCTAAAACACATTAACAATCCCTAGGTAAGAAGGGAACAGTCACTAAAGCAGCAGTATTCTAAAACACATTAACAATCCCTAGGTAAGAAGGAACAGGCACTAAAGCAGCAGTATTCTAAAACACATTAACAATCCCTAGGTAAGAAGGGAACAGTCACTAAAGCAGCAGTATTCTAAAACACATTAACAATCCCTAGGTAAGAAGGGAACAGTCACTAAAGCAGCAGTATTCTAAAACACATTAACAATCCCTAGGTAAGAAGGGAACAGTCACTAAAGCAGCAGTATTCTAAAACACATTAACAATCCCTAGGTAAGAAGGGAACAGTCACTAAAGCAGCAGTATTCTAAAACACATTAACAATCCCTAGGTAAGAAGGGAACAGTCACTAAAGCAGCAGTATTCTAAAACACATTAACAATCCCTAGGTAAGAAGGGAACAGTCACTAAAGCAGCAGTATTCTAAAACACATTAACAATCCCTAGGTAAGAAGGGAACAGTCACTAAAGCAGCAGTATTCTAAAACACATTAACAATCCCTAGGTAAGAAGGAACAGTCACTAAAGCAGCAGTATTCTAAAACACATTAACAATCCCTAGGTAAGAAGGGAACAGTCACTAAAGCAGCAGTATTCTAAAACACATTAACAATCCCTAGGTAAGAAGGGAACAGTCACTAAAGCAGCAGTATTCTAAAACACATTAACAATCCCTAGGTAAGAAGGGAACAGTCACTAAAGCAGCAGTATTCTAAAACACATTAACAATCCCTAGGTAAGAAGGGAACAGTCACTAAAGCAGCAGTATTCTAAAACACATTAACAATCCCTAGGTAAGAAGGGAACAGTCACTAAAGCAGCAGTATTCTAAAACACATTAACAATCCCTAGGTAAGAAGGAACAGTCACTAAAGCAGCAGTATTCTAAAACACATTAACAATCCCTAGGTAAGAAGGGAACAGTCACTAAAGCAGCAGTATTCTAAAACACATTAACAATCCCTAGGTAAGAAGGCAACCGTCACTAAAGCAGCAGTATTCTAAAACACATTAACAATCCCTAGGTAAGAAGGGAACAGTCACTAAAGCAGCAGTATTCTAAAACACATTAACAATCCCTAGGTAAGAAGGGAACAGTCACTAAAGCAGCAGTATTCTAAAACACATTAACAATCCCTAGGTAAGAAGGGAACAGTCACTAAAGCAGCAGTATTCTAAAACACATTAACAATCCCTAGGTAAGAAGGGAACAGTCACTAAAGCAGCAGTATTCTAAAACACATTAACAACCCCTAGGTAAGACAGGAACAGTCACTAAAGCAGCAGTATTCTAAAACACATTAACAATCCCTAGGTAAGAAGGGAACAGTCACTAAAGCAGCAGTATTCTAAAACACATTAACAATCCCTAGGTAAGAAGGGAACAGTCACTAAAGCAGCAGTATTCTAAAACACATTAACAATCCCTAGGTAAGAATGGAACAGTCACTACTAAAGCAGCAGTATTTTAAAACACATTAACAATCCCTAGGTAAGAAGGGAACAGTCACTAAAGCAGCAGTATTCTAAAACACATTAACAATCTCTAGGTAAGAAGGGAACAGTCACTAAAGCAGCAGTATTCTAAAACACATTAACAATCCCTAGGTAAGAAGGGAACAGTCACTAAAGCAGCAGTATTCTAAAACACATTAACAATCCCTAGGTAAGAAGGAACAGTCACTAAAGCAGCAGTATTCTAAAACACATTAACAATCCCTAGGTAAGAAGGGAACAGTCACTAAAGCAGCAGTATTCTAAAACACATTAACAATCCCTAGGTAAGAAGGGAACAGTCACTAAAGCAGCAGTATTCTAAAACACATTAACAATCCCTAGGTAAGAAGGGAACAGTCACTAAAGCAGCAGTATTCTAAAACACATTAACAATCCCTAGGTAAGAAGGGAACAGTCACTAAAGCAGCAGTATTCTAAAACACATTAACAATCCCTAGGTAAGAAGGGAACAGTCACTAAAGCAGCAGTATTCTAAAACACATTAACAATCCCTAGGTAAGAAGGGAACAGTCACTAAAGCAGCAGTATTCTAAAACACATTAACAATCCCTAGGTAAGAAGGGAACAGTCACTAAAGCAGCAGTATTCTAAAACACATTAACAATCCCTAGGTAAGAAGGGAACAGTCACTAAAGCAGCAGTATTCTAAAACACATTAACAATCCCTAGGTAAGAAGGGAACAGTCACTAAAGCAGCAGTATTCTAAAACACATTAACAATCCCTAGGTAAGAAGGGAACAGTCACTAAAGCAGCAGTATTCTAAAACACATTAACAATCCCTAGGTAAGAAGGGAACAGTCACTAAAGCAGCAGTATTCTAAAACACATTAACAATCCCTAGGTAAGAAGGAACAGTCACTAAAGCAGCAGTATTCTAAAACACATTAACAATCCCTAGGTAAGAAGGGAACAGTCACTAAAGCAGCAGTATTCTAAAACACATTAACAATCCCTAGGTAAGAAGGGAACAGTCACTAAAGCAGCAGTATTCTAAAACACATTAACAATCCCTAGGTAAGAAGGGAACAGTCACTAAAGCAGCAGTATTCTAAAACACATTAACAATCCCTAGGTAAGAAGGGAACAGTCACTAAAGCAGCAGTATTCTAAAACACATTAACAATCCCTAGGTAAGAAGGAACAGTCACTAAAGCAGTAGTATTCTAAAACACATTAACAATCCCTAGGTAAGAAGGGAACAGTCACTAAAGCAGCAGTATTCTAAAACACATTAACAATCCCTAGGTAAGAAGGGAACAGTCACTAAAGCAGCAGTATTCTAAAACACATTAACAATCCCTAGGTAAGAAGGGAACAGTCACTAAAGCAGCAGTATTCTAAAACACATTAACAATCCCTAGGTAAGAAGGGAACAGTCACTAAAGCGGTACTATTCTAAAACACATTAACAATCCCTAGATAAGGGAACAGTCACTAAAGCAGCAGTATTCTAAAACACATTAACAATCCCTAGGTAAGAAGGGAACAGTCACTAAAGCAGCAGTATTCTAAAACACATTAACAATCCCTAGGTAAGAAGGGAACAGTCACTAAAGCAGCAGTATTCTAAAACACATTAACAATCCCTAGGTAAGAAGGGAACAGTCACTAAAGCAGCAGTATTCTAAAACACATTAACAATCCCTAGGTAAGAAGGGAACAGTCACTAAAGCAGCAGTATTCTAAAACACATTAACAATCCCTAGGTAAGAAGGGAACAGTCACTAAAGCAGCAGTATTCTAAAACACATTAACAATCCCTAGGTAAGAAGGGAACAGTCACTAAAGCAGCAGTATTCTAAAACACATTAACAATCCCTAGGTAAGAAGGGAACAGTCACTAAAGCAGCAGTATTCTAAAACACATTAACAATCCCTAGGTAAGAAGGGACAGTCACTAAAGCAGCAGTATTCTAAAACACATTAACAATCCCTAGGTAAGAAGGGAACAGTCACTAAAGCAGCAGTATTCTAAAACACATTAACAATCCCTAGGTAAGAAGGGAACAGTCACTAAAGCAGCAGTATTCTAAAACACATTAACAATCCCTAGGTAAGAAGGGAACAGTCACTAAAGCAGCAGTATTCTAAAACACATTAACAATCCCTAGGTAAGAAGGGAACAGTCACTAAAGCAGCAGTATTCTAAAACACATTAACAATCCCTAGGTAAGAAGGGAACAGTCACTAAAGCAGCAGTATTCTAAAACACATTAACAATCCCTAGGTAAGAAGGGAACAGTCACTAAAGCAGCAGTATTCTAAAACACATTAACAATCCCTAGGTAAGAAGGGAACAGTCACTAAAGCAGCAGTATTCTAAAACACATTAACAATCCCTAGGTAAGAAGGGAACAGTCACTAAAGCAGCAGTATTCTAAAACACATTAACAATCCCTAGGTAAGAAGGGAACAGTCACTAAAGCAGCAGTATTCTAAAACACATTAACAATCCCTAGGTAAGAAGGGAACAGTCACTAAAGCAGCAGTATTCTAAAACACATTAACAATCCCTAGGTAAGAAGGGAACAGTCACTAAAGCAGCAGTATTCTAAAACACATTAACAATCCCTAGGTAAGAAGGGAACAGTCACTAAAGCAGCAGTATTCTAAAACACATTAACAATCCCTAGGTAAGAAGGGAACAGTCACTAAAGCAGCAGTATTCTAAAACACATTAACAATCCCTAGGTAAGAAGGGAACAGTCACTAAAGCAGCAGTATTCTAAAACACATTAACAATCCCTAGGTAAGAAGGGAACAGTCACTAAAGCAGCAGTATTCTAAAACACATTAACAATCCCTAGGTAAGAAGGGAACAGTCACTAAAGCAGCAGTATTCTAAAACACATTAACAATCCCTAGGTAAGAAGGGAACAGTCACTAAAGCAGCAGTATTCTAAAACACATTAACAATCTCTAGGTAAGAAGGAACAGTCACTAAAGCAGCAGTATTCTAAAACACATTAACAATCCCTAGGTAAGAAGGGAACAGTCACTAAAGCAGCAGTATTCTAAAACACATTAACAATCCCTAGGTAAGAAGGGAACAGTCACTAAAGCAGCAGTATTCTAAAACACATTAACAATCCCTAGGTAAGAAGGGAACAGTCACTAAAGCAGCAGTATTCTAAAACACATTAACAATCCCTAGGTAAGAAGGGAACAGTCACTAAAGCAGCAGTATTCTAAAACACATTAACAATCCCTAGGTAAGAAGGGAACAGTCACTAAAGCAGCAGTATTCTAAAACACATTAACAATCCCTAGGTAAGAAGGGAACAGTCACTAAAGCAGCAGTATTCTAAAACACATAAACAATGTCTAGGTAAGAAGGGAAGAGTTACTAAAGCAGCAGTGTTGTAAAACACATTAACAATCCCTAGGTAAGAAGGGAACAGTCACTAAAGCAGCAGTATTCTAAAACACATTAACAATCCCTAGGTAAGAAGGGAACAGTCACTAAAGCAGCAGTATTCTAAAACACATTAACAATCCCTAGGTAAGAAGGGAACAGTCACTAAAGCAGCAGTATTCTAAAACACATTAACAGGCCCTAGGTAAGAAGGAACCGTCACTAAAGCGGCAGTATTCTAAAACACATTAACAATCCCTAGGTAAGAAGGGAACAGTCACTAAAGCAGCAGTATTCTAAAACACATTAACAATCCCTAGGTAAGAAGGGAACAGTCACTAAAGCAGCAGTATTCTAAAACACATTAACAATCCCTAGGTAAGAAGGGAACAGTCACTAAAGCAGCAGTATTCTAAAACACATTAACAATCCCTAGGTAAGAAGGGAACAGTCACTAAAGCAGCAGTATTCTAAAACACATTAACAATCCCTAGGTAAGAAGGGAACAGTCACTAAAGCAGCAGTATTCTAAAACACATTAACAATCCCTAGGTAAGAAGGGAACAGTCACTAAAGCAGCAGTATTCTAAAACACATTAACAATCCCTAGGTAAGAAGGGAACAGTCACTAAAGCAGCAGTATTCTAAAACACATTAACAATCCCTAGGTAAGAAGGGAACAGTCACTAAAGCAGCAGTATTCTAAAACACATTAACAATCCCTAGGTAAGAAGGGAACAGTCACTAAAGCAGCAGTATTCTAAAACACATTAACAATCCCTAGGTAAGAAGGGAACAGTCACTAAAGCAGCAGTATTCTAAAACACATTAACAATCCCTAGGTAAGATGAGAACAGTCATTAAAGCAGCAGTATTCTAAAACACATTAACAATCCCTAGGTAAGAAGGGAACAGTCACTAAAGCAGCAGTATTCTAAAACACATTAACAATCCCTAGGTAAGAAGGGAACAGTCACTAAAGCAGCAGTATTCTAAAACACATTAACAATCCCTAGGTAAGAAGGGAACAGTCACTAAAGCAGCAGTATTCTAAAACACATTAACAATCCCTAGGTAAGAAGGGAACAGTCACTAAAGCAGCAGTATTCTAAAACACATTAACAATCCCTAGGTAAGAAGGGAACAGTCACTAAAGCAGCAGTATTCTAAAACACATTAACAATCCCTAGGTAAGAAGGAACAGTCACTAAAGCGGCAGTATTCTAAAACACATTAACAATCCCTAGGTAAGAAGGGAACAGTCACTAAAGCAGCAGTATTCTAAAACACATTAACAATCCCTAGGTAAGAAGGGAACAGTCACTAAAGCAGCAGTATTCTAAAACACATTAACAATCCCTAGGTAAGAAGGAACAGTCACTAAAGCAGCAGTATTCTAAAACACATTAACAATCCCTAGGTAAGAAGGGAACAGTCACTAAAGCAGCAGTATTCTAAAACACATTAACAATCCCTAGGTAAGGGAACAGTCACTAAAGCAGCAGTATTCTAAAACACATTAACAGTCCCTAGGTAAGAAGGGAACAGTCACTAAAGCAGCAGTATTCTAAAACACATTAACAATCCCTAGGTAAGAAGGGAACAGTCACTAAAGCAGCAGTATTCTAAAACACATTAACAATCCCTAGGTAAGAAGGGAACAGTCACTAAAGCAGCAGTATTCTAAAACACATTAACAATCCCTAGGTAAGAAGGGAACAGTCACTAAAGCAGCAGTATTCTAAAACACATTAACAATCCCTAGGTAAGAAGGGAACAGTCACTAAAGCAGCAGTATTCTAAAACACATTAACAATCCCTAGGTAAGAAGGGAACAGTCACTAAAGCAGCAGTATTCTAAAACACATTAACAATCCCTAGGTAAGAAGGGAACAGTCACTAAAGCAGCAGTATTCTAAAACACATTAACAATCCCTAGGTAAGAAGGGAACAGTCACTAAAGCAGCAGTATTCTAAAACACATTAACAATCCCTAGGTAAGAAGGGAACAGTCACTAAAGCAGCAGTATTCTAAAACACATTAACAATCCCTAGGTAAGAAGGGAACAGTCACTAAAGCAGCAGTATTCTAAAACACATTAACAATCCCTAGGTAAGAAGGGAACAGTCACTAAAGCAGCAGTATTCTAAAACACATTAACAATCCCTAGGTAAGAAGGGAACAGTCACTAAAGCAGCAGTATTCTAAAACACATTAACAATCCCTAGGTAAGAAGGGAACAGTCACTAAAGCAGCAGTATTCTAAAGCACGTTAACAATTCCTAGGTAAGAAGGAACAGTCACTAAAGCAGCAGTATTCTAAAACACATTAACAATCCCTAGGTAAGAAGGGAACAGTCACTAAAGCAGCAGTATTCTAAAACACATTAACAATCCCTAGGTAAGAAGGGAACAGTCACTAAAGCAGCAGTATTCTAAAACACATTAACAATCCCTAGGTAAGAAGGGAACAGTCACTAAAGCAGCAGTATTCTAAAACACATTAACAATCCCTAGGTAAGAAGGGAACAGTCACTAAAGCAGCAGTATTCTAAAACACATTAACAATCCCTAGGTAAGAAGGGAACAGTCACTAAAGCAGCAGTATTCTAAAACACATTAACAATCCCTAGGTAAGAAGGGAACAGTCACTAAAGCAGCAGTATTCTAAAACACATTAACAATCCCTAGGTAAGAAGGGAACAGTCACTAAAGCAGCAGTATTCTAAAACACATTAACAATCCCTAGGTAAGAAGGGAACAGTCACTAAAGCAGCAGTATTCTAAAACACATTAACAATCCCTAGGTAAGAAGGGAACAGTCACTAAAGCAGCAGTATTCTAAAACACATTAACAATCCCTAGGTAAGAAGGAACAGTCACTAAAGCAGGAGTATTCCAAAACACATTAACAATCCCTAGGTAAGAAGGGAACAGTCACTAAAGCAGCAGTATTCTAAAACACATTAACAATCCCTAGGTAAGAAGGGAACAGTCACTAAAGCAGCAGTATTCTAAAACACATTAACAATCCCTAGGTAAGAAGGGAACAGTCACTAAAGCAGCAGTATTCTAAAACACATTAACAATCCCTAGGTAAGAAGGGAACAGTCACTAAAGCAGCAGTATTCTAAAACACATTAACAATCCCTAGGTAAGAAGGGAACAGTCACTAAAGCAGCAGTATTCTAAAACACATTAACAATCCCTAGGTAAGAAGGGAACAGTCACTAAAGCAGCAGTATTCTAAAACACATTAACAATCCCTAGGTAAGAAGGGAACAGTCACTAAAGCAGCAGTATTCTAAAACACATTAACAATCCCTAGGTAAGAAGGGAACAGTCACTAAAGCAGCAGTATTCTAAAACACATTAACAATCCCTAGGTAAGAAGGAAACAGTCACTAAAGCGGCAGTATTCTAAAACACATTAACAATCCCTAGGTAAGAAGGGAACAGTCACTAAAGCAGCAGTATTCTAAAACACATTAACAATCCCTAGGTAAGAAGGGAACAGTCACTAAAGCAGCAGTATTCTAAAACACATTAACAATCCCTAGGTAAGAAGGGAACAGTCACTAAAGCAGCAGTATTCTAAAACACATTAACAATCCCTAGGTAAGAAGGGAACAGTCACTAAAGCAGCAGTATTCTAAAACACATTAACAATCCCTAGGTAAGAAGGGAACAGTCACTAAAGCAGCAGTATTCTAAAACACATTAACAATCCCTAGGTAAGAAGGGAACAGTCACTAAAGCAGCAGTATTCTAAAACACATTAACAATCCCTAGGTAAGAAGGGAACAGTCACTAAAGCAGCAGTATTCTAAAACACATTAACAATCCCTAGGTAAGAAGGGAACAGTCACTAAAGCAGCAGTATTCTAAAACACATTAACAATCCCTAGGTAAGAAGGGAACAGTCACTAAAGCAGCAGTATTCTAAAACACATTAACAATCCCTTGGTAAGAAGGAACAGTCATTAAATCAGCAGTATTCTAAAACACATTAACAATCCCTAGGTAAGAAGGGAACAGTCACTAAAGCAGCAGTATTCTAAAACACATTAACAATCCCTAGGTAAGACGGAACAGTCACTAAAGCAGCAGTATTCTAAAACACATTAACAATCCCTAGGTAAGAAGGGAACAGTCACTAAAGCAGCAGTATTCTAAAACACATTAACAATCCCTAGGTAAGAAGGAACAGTCACTAAAGCAGCAGTATTCTAAAACACATTAACAATCTCTAGGTAAGAAGGGAACAGTCACTAAAGCAGCAGTATTCTAAAACACATTAACAATCCCTAGGTAAGAAGGGAACAGTCACTAAAGCAGCAGTATTCTAAAACACATTAACAATCCCTAGGTAAGAAGCGAACAGTCACTAATGCAGCAGTATTCTAAAACACATTAACAATCCCTAGGTAAGAAGGGAACAGTCACTAAAGCAGCAGTATTCTAAAACACATTAACAATCCCTAGGTAAGAAGGGAACAGTCACTAAAGCAGCAGTATTCTAAAACACATTAACAATCCCTAGGTAAGAAGGGAACAGTCACTAAAGCAGCAGTATTCTAAAACACATTAACAATCCCTAGTTATGAAGGAACAGACACTAAAGCAGCAGTATTCTAAAACACATTAACAACCCCTAGGTAAGAAGGGAACAGTCACTAAAGCAGCAGTATTCTAAAACACATTAACAATCCCTAGGTAAGAAGGGAACAGTCACTAAAGCAGCAGTATTCTAAAACACATTAACAATCCCTAGGTAAGAAGGGAACAGTCACTAAAGCAGCAGTATTCTAAAACACATTAACAATCCCTAGGTAAGAAGGGAACAGTCACTAAAGCAGCAGTATTCTAAAACACATTAACAATCCCTAGGTAAGAAGGGAACAGTCACTAAAGCAGCAGTATTCTAAAACAAATTAACAACCCCTAGGTAAGAAGCGTACAGTCACTAAAGCAGCAGTATTCTAAAACACATTAACAATCCCTAGGTAAGAAGGGAACAGTCACTAAAGCAGCAGTATTCTAAAACACATTAACAATCCCTAGGTAAGAAGGGAACAGTCACTAAAGCAGCAGTATTCTAAAACACATTAACAATCCCTAGGTAAGAAGGGAACAGTCACTAAAGCAGCAGTATTCTAAAACACATTAACAATCCCTAGGTAAGAAGGGAACAGTCACTAAAGCAGCAGTATTCTAAAACACATTAACAATCCCTAGGTAAGAAGGGAACAGTCACTAAAGCAGCAGTATTCTAAAACACATTAACAATCCCTAGGTAAGAAGGGAACAGTCACTAAAGCAGCAGTATTCTAAAACACATTAACAATCCCTAGGTAAGAAGGAACAGTCACTAAAGCAGCAGTATTCTAAAACACATTAACAATCCCTAGGTAAGAAGGGAACAGTCACTAAAGCAGCAGTATTCTAAAACACATTAACAATCCCTAGGTAAGAAGGGAACAGTCACTAAAGCAGCAGTATTCTAAAACACATTAACAATCCCTAGGTAAGAAGGGAACAGTCACTAAAGCAGCAGTATTCTAAAACACATTAACAATCCCTAGGTAAGAAGGGAACAGTCACTAAAGCAGCAGTATTCTAAAACACATTAACAATCCCTAGGTAAGAGGGAACAGTCACTAAAGCGGCAGTATTCTAAAACACATTAACAATCCCTAGGTAAGAAGGGAACAGTCACTAAAGCAGCAGTATTCTAAAACACATTAACAATCCCTAGGTAAGAAGGGAACAGTCACTAAAGCAGCAGTATTCTAAAACACATTAACAATCCCTAGGTAAGAAGGGAACAGTCACTAAAGCAGCAGTATTCTAAAACACATTAACAATCCCTAGGTAAGAAGGGAACAGTCACTAAAGCAGCAGTATTCTAAAACACATTAACAATCTCTAGGTAAGAAGCGAACAGTCACTAAAGCAGCAGTATTCTAAAACACATTAACAATCTCTAGGTAAGAAGGGAACAGTCACTAAAGCAGCAGTATTCTAAAACACATTAACAATCCCTAGGTAAGAAGGGAACAGTCACTGAAAGCAGCAGTATTCTAAAACACATTAACAATCCCTAGGTAACAATGGAACAGTCACTACTAAAGCAGCAGTATTTTAAAACACATTAACAATCCCTAGGTAAGAAGGGAATAGTCACTAAAGCAGCAGTATTCTAAAACACATTAACAATCCCTAGGTAAGAAGGGAACAGTCACTAAAGCAGCAGTATTCTAAAACACATTAACAATCCCTAGGTAAGACTGGAACAGTCACTAAAGCAGCAGTATTCTAAAACACATTAACAATCCCTAGGTAAGAAGGGAACAGTCACTAAAGCAGCAGTATTCTAAAACACATTAACAATCCCTAGGTAAGAAGGAACAGTCACTAAAGCAGCAGTATTCTAAAACACATTAACAATCTCTAGGTAAGAAGGGAACAGTCACTAAAGCAGCAGTATTCTAAAACACATTAACAATCCCTAGGTAAGAAGGGAACAGTCACTAAAGCAGCAGTATTCTAAAACACATTAACAATCCCTAGGTAAGAAGGGAACAGTCACTAAAGCAGCAGTATTCTAAAACACATTAACAATCCCTAGGTAAGAAGGGAACAGTCACTAAAGCAGCAGTATTCTAAAACACATTAACAATCCCTAGGTAAGAAGGGAACAGTCACTAAAGCAGCAGTATTCTAAAACACATTAACAATCCCTAGGTAAGAAGCGACCACTCACTAAAGCAGCAGTATTCTAAATCACATTAACAGTCCCTATGTAAGAAGGGAACAGTCACTAAAGCAGCAGTATTCTAAAACACATTAACAATCCCTAGGTAAGAAGGGAACAGTCACTAAAGTGGCAGTATTCTAAAACACAGTAACAATCCCTAGTTAAGAAGGAAGAGTCACCAAAGTGGCAGTATTCTAAAACACATTAACAATCCCTAGGTAAGAAGGGAACAGACACTAAAGCAGCAGTATTCTAAAACACATTAACAATCCCTAGGTAAGAAGGGAACAGTCACTAAAGCAGCAGTATTCTAAAACACATTAACAATCCCTAGGTAAGAAGGGAACAGTCACTAAAGCAGCAGTATTCTAAAACACATTAACAATCCCTAGGTAAGAAGGGAACAGTCACTAAAGCAGCAGTATTCTAAAACACATTAACAATCCCTAGGTAAGAAGGGAACAGTCACTAAAGCAGCAGTATTCTAAAACACATTAACAATCCCTAGGTAAGAAGGGAACAGTCACTAAAGCAGCAGTATTCTAAAACACATTAACAATCCCTAGGTAAGAAGGGAACAGTCACTAAAGCAGCAGTATTCTAAAACACATTAACAATCCCTAGGTAAGAAGGGAACAGTCACTAAAGCAGCAGTATTCTAAAACACATTAACAATCCCTAGGTAAGAAGGAACAGTCACTAAAGCAGCAGTATTCTAAAACACATTAACAATCCCTAGGTAAGAAGGGAACAGTCACTAAAGCAGCAGTATTCTAAAACACATTAACAATCTCTAGGTAAGAAGGGAACAGTCACTAAAGCAGCAGTATTCTAAAACACATTAACAATCCCTAGGTAAGAAGGGAACAGTCACTAAAGCAGCAGTATTCTAAAACACATTAACAATCCCTAGGTAAGAAGGGAACAGTCACTAAAGCAGCAGTATTCTAAAACACATTAACAATCCCTAGGTAAGAAGGAACAGTCACTAAAGCGGCAGTATTCTAAAACACATTAACAATCCCTAGGTAAGAAGGGAACAGTCACTAAAGCAGCAGTATTCTAAAACACATTAACAATCCCTAGGTAAGAAGGAACAGTCACTAAAGCAGCAGTATTCTAAAACACATTAACAATCCCTAGGTAAGAAGGGAACAGTCACTAAAGCAGCAGTATTCTAAAACACATTAACAATCCCTAGGTAAGAAGGGAACAGTCACTAAAGCAGCAGTATTCTAAAACACATTAACAATCCCTAGGTGAGACGGAACAGTCACTAAAGCAGCAGTATTCTAAAACACATTAACAATCTCTAGGTAAGAAGGGAACAGTCACTAAAGCAGCAGTATTCTAAAACACATTAACAATCCCTAGGTAAGAAGGGAACAGTCACTAAAGCAGCAGTATTCTAAAACACATTAACAATCCCTAGGTAAGAAGGGAACAGTCACTAAAGCAGCAGTATTCTAAAACACATTAACAATCCCTAGGTAAGAAGGGAACAGTCACTAAAGCAGCAGTATTCTAAAACACATTAACAATCCCTAGGTAAGAAGGGAACAGTCACTAAAGCAGCAGTATTCTAAAACACATTAACAATCCCTAGGTAAGAAGGGAACAGTCACTAAAGCAGCTGTATTCTAAAACACATTAACAATCCCTAGGTAAGAAGGGAACAGTCACTAAAGCAGCAGTATTCTAAAACACATTAACAATCCCTAGGTAAGAAGGGAACAGTCACTAAAGCAGCAGTATTCTAAAACACATTAACAATCCCTAGGTAAGAAGGGAACAGTCACTAAAGCAGCAGTATTCTAAAACACATTAACAATCCCTAGGTAAGAAGGGAACAGCCACTAAAGCAGCAGTATTCTAAAACACATTAACAATCCCTAGGTAAGAAGGGAACAGTCACTAAAGCAGCAGTATTCTAAAACACATTAACAATCAGTAGGTAAGGGAACAGTCACTAAAGCAGCAGTATTCTAAATCACATTAACAATCCCTAGGTAAGAAGGGAACAGTCACTAAAGCAGCAGTATTCTAAAACACATTAACAATCCCTAGGTAAGAAGGGAACAGTCACTAAAGCAGCAGTATTCTAAAACACATTAACAATCCCTAGGTAAGAAGGGAACAGTCACTAAAGCAGCAGTATTCTAAAACACATTAACAATCCCTAGGTAAGAAGGGAACAGTCACTAAAGCAGCAGTATTCTAAAACACATTAACAATCCCTAGGTAAGAAGGGAACAGTCACTAAAGCAGCAGTATTCTAAAACACATTAACAATCCCTAGGTAAGAAGGGAACAGTCACTAAAGCAGCAGTATTCTAAAACACATTAACAATCCCTAGGTAAGAAGGGAACAGTCACTAAAGCAGCAGTATTCTAAAACACATTAACAATCCCTAGGTAAGAAAGGAACAGTCACTAAAGCAGCAGTATTCTAAAACACATTAACAATCCCTAGGTAAGAAGGGAACAGTCACTAAAGCAGCAGTATTCTAAAACACATTAACAATCCCTAGGTAAGAAGGGAACAGTCACTAAAGCAGCAGTATTCTAAAACACATTAACAATCCCTAGGTAAGAAGGGAACAGTCACTAAAGCAGCAGTATTCTAAAACACATTAACAATCCCTAGGTAAGAAGGGAACAGTCACTAAAGCAGCAGTATTCTAAAACACATTAACAACCCCTAGGTAAGACAGGAACAGTCACTAAAGCAGCAGTATTCTAAAACACATTAACAATCCCTAGGTAAGAAGGGAACAGTCACTAAAGCAGCAGTATTCTAAAACACATTAACAATCCCTAGTTATGAGGGAATAGTCACTAAAGCAGCAGTATTCTAAAACACATTAACAATCCCTAGGTAAGAAGGGAACAGTCACTAAAGCAGCAGTATTCTAAAACACATTAACAATCCCTAGGTAAGAAGGGAACAGTCACTAAAGCAGCAGTATTCTAAAACACATTAACAATCCCTAGGTAAGAAGGGAACAGTCACTAAAGCAGCAGTATTCTAAAACACATTAACAATCCCTAGGTAAGAAGGGAACAGTCACTAAAGCAGCAGTATTCTAAAACACATTAACAATCCCTAGGTAAGAAGGGAACAGTCACTAAAGCAGCAGTATTCTAAAACACATTAACAATCCCTAGGTAAGAAGGGAACAGTCACTAAAGCAGCAGTATTCTAAAACACATTAACAATCCCTAGGTAAGAAGGGAACAGTCACTAAAGCAGCAGTATTCTAAAACACATTAACAATCCCTAGGTAAGAAGGGAACAGTCACTAAAGCGGCAGTATTCTAAAACACATTAACAATCCCCAGATAAGAAGGGAACAGTCACTAAAGCAGCAGTATTCTAAAACACATTAACAATCCCTAGGTAAGAAGGGAACAGTCACTAAAGCAGCAGTATTCTAAAACACATTAACAATCCCTAGGTAGGAAACATCCCCAAAAAAAAAAAAT
>NC_056735.1:1721409026-1721471526 GCF_019279795.1 Protopterus annectens
TAAGATGGGAACAGTCACTAAAGCAGCAGTATTCTAAAACACATTAACAATCCCTAGGTAAGAAGGGAACAGTCACTAAAGCAGCAGTATTCTAAAACACATTAACAATCCCTAGGTAAGAAGGGAACAGTCACTAAAGCAGCAGTATTCTAAAACACATTAACAATCCCTAGGTAAGAAGAGAACAGTCACTAAAGCAGCAGTATTCTAAAACACATTAACAATCTCTAGGTAAGAAGGGAACAGTCACTAAAGCAGCAGTATTCTAAAACACATTAACAATCCCTAGGTAAGAAGGGAACAGTCACTAAAGCAGCAGTATTCTAAAACACATTAACAATCCCTAGGTAAGAAGGGAACAGTCACTAAAGCAGCAGTATTCTAAAACACATTAACAATCCCTAGGTAAGAAGGGAACAGTCACTAAAGCAGCAGTATTCTAAAACACATTAACAATCCCTAGGTAAGAAGGAACAGTCACTAAAGCAGCAGTATTCTAAAACACATTAACAATCCCTAGGTAAGAAGGGAACAGTCACTAAAGCAGCAGTATTCTAAAACACATTAACAATCTCTAGGTAAGAAGGGAACAGTCACTAAAGCAGCAGTATTCTAAAACACATTAACAATCCCTAGGTAAGAAGGGAACAGTCACTAAAGCAGCAGTATTCTAAAACACATTAACAATCCCTAGGTAAGAAGGGAACAGTCACTAAAGCAGCAGTATTCTAAAACACATTAACAATCCCTAGGTAAGAAGGGAACAGTCACTAAAGCAGCAGTATTCTAAAACACATTAACAATCCCTAGGTAAGAAGGGAACAGTCACTAAAGCAGCAGTATTCTAAAACACATTAACAATCTCTAGGTAAGAAGGGAACAGTCACTAAAGCAGCAGTATTCTAAAACACATTAACAATCCCTAGGTAAGAAGGGAACAGTCACTAAAGCAGCAGTATTCTAAAACACATTAACAATCCCTAGGTAAGAAGGGAACAGTCACTAAAGCAGCAGTATTCTAAAACACATTAACAATCCCTAGGTAAGAAGGGAACAGTCACTAAAGCAGCAGTATTCTAAAACACATTAACAATCCCTAGGTAAGAAGGGAACAGTCACTAAAGCAGCAGTATTCTAAAACACATTAACAATCCCTAGGTAAGAAGGGAACAGTCACTAAAGCAGCAGTATTCTAAAACACATTAACAATCCCTAGGTAAGAAGGGAACAGTCACTAAAGCAGCAGTATTCTAAAACACATTAACAATCCCTAGGTAAGAAGGGAACAGTCACTAAAGCAGCAGTATTCTAAAACACATTAACAATCCCTAGGTAAGAAGGGAACAGTCACTAAAGCAGCAGTATTCTAAAACACATTAACAATCCCTAGGTAAGAAGGGAACAGTCACTAAAGCAGCAGTATTCTAAAACACATTAACAATCCCTAGGTAAGAAGGGAACAGTCACTAAAGCAGCAGTATTCTAAAACACATTAACAATCCCTAGGTAAGAAGGGAACAGTCACTAAAGCAGCAGTATTCTAAAACACATTAACAATCCCTAGGTAAGAAGGGAACAGTCACTAAAGCAGCAGTATTCTAAAACACATTAACAATCCCTAGGTAAGAAGGGAACAGTCACTAAAGCAGCAGTATTCTAAAACACATTAACAATCCCTAGGTAAGAAGGGAACAGTCACTAAAGCAGCAGTATTCTAAAACACATTAACAGTCCCTAGGTAAGAAGGGAAGAGTCACTAAAGAAGCAGTTTTCTAAAACAAATTAACAGTCCCTAGGTATGACAGGCACAGTCACTAAAGCAGCAGTATTCTAAAACACATAAACAATCTCTAGGTAAGAAGGAACAGTCACTAAAGCAGCAGTATTCTAAAACATTAAAAATCTCTAGGTAAGAAGGGAACAGTCACTAAAGCAGCAGTATTCTAAAACACATTAACAATCCCTAGGTAAGAAGGGAACAGTCACTAAAGCAGCAGTATTCTAAAACACATTAACAATCCCTAGGTAAGAAGGTAACAGTCACTAAAGCAGCAGTATTCTAAAACACATTAACAATCCCTAGGTAAGAAGGGAACAGTCACTAAAGCAGCAGTATTCTAAAACACATTAACAATCTCTAGGTAAGAAGGGAACAGTCACTAAAGCGGCAGTATTCTAAAACACATTAACAGTCTCTAGGTAAGAAGGTAACAGTCACTAAAGCAGCAGTATTCTTAAACACATTAACAATCCCTAGGAAAGAAGGGAACAGTCACTAAAGCAGCAGTATTATAAAACACATTAACAATCCCTAGGTAAGAAGGGAACAGTCACTAAAGCAGCAGTATTCTAAAACACATTAACAATCCCTAGGTAAGAAGGGAACAGTCACTAAAGCAGCAGTATTCTAAAACACATTAACAATCCCTAGGTAAGAAGGGAACAGTCACTAAAGCAGCAGTATTCTAAAACACATTAACAGTCCCTAGGTAAGAAGGGAACAGTCACTAAAGCAGCAGTATTCTAAAACACATTAACAATCTCTAGGTAAGAAGGGAACAGTCACTAAAGCAGCAGTATTCTAAAACACATTAACAATCCCTAGGTAAGAAGGGAACAGTCACTAAAGCAGCAGTATTCTAAAACACATTAACAATCCCTAGGTAAGAAGGAACAGTCACTAAAGCAGCAGTATTCTAAAACACATTAACAATCCCTAGGTAAGAAGGGAACAGTCACTAAAGCAGCAGTATTCTAAAACACATTAACAATCCCTAGGTAAGAAGGGAACAGTCACTAAAGCAGCAGTATTCTAAAACACATTAACAATCCCTAGGTAAGAAGGGAACAGTCACTAAAGCAGCAGTATTCTAAAACACATTAACAATCCCTAGGTAAGAAGGGAACAGTCACTAAAGCAGCAGTATTCTAAAACACATTAACAATCCCTAGGTAAGAAGGGAACAGTCACTAAAGCAGCAGTATTCTAAAACACATTAACAATCCCTAGGTAAGAAGGGAACAGTCACTAAAGCAGCAGTATTCTAAAACACATTAACAATCCCTAGGTAAGAAGGGAACAGTCACTAAAGCAGCAGTATTCTAAAACACATTAACAATGTCTAGGTGAGACGGAACAGTCACTAAAGCAGCAGTATTCTAAAACACATTAACAATCTCTAGGTAAGAAGGGAACAGTCACTAAAGCAGCAGTATTCTAAAACACATTAACAATCCCTAGGTAAGAAGGGAACAGTCACTAAAGCAGCAGTATTCTAAAACACATTAACAATCCCTAGGTAAGAAGGGAACAGTCACTAAAGCAGCAGTATTCTAAAACACATTAACAATCCCTAGGTAAGAAGGGAACAGTCACTAAAGCAGCAGTATTCTAAAACACATTAACAATCCCTAGGTAAGAAGGGAACAGTCACTAAAGCAGCAGTATTCTAAAACACATTAACAATCCCTAGGTAAGAAGGGAACAGTCACTAAAGCAGCAGTATTCTAAAACACATTAACAATCCCTAGGTAAGAAGGGAACAGTCACTAAAGCAGCAGTATTCTAAAACACATTAACAATCCCTAGGTAAGAAGGGAACAGTCACTAAAGCAGCAGTATTCTAAAACACATTAACAATCCCTAGGTAAGAAGGGAACAGTCACTAAAGCAGCAGTATTCTAAAACACATTAACAATCCCTAGGTAAGAAGGGAACAGTCACTAAAGCAGCAGTATTCTAAAACACATTAACAATCCCTAGGTAAGAAGGGAACAGTCACTAAAGCAGCAGTATTCTAAAACACATTAACAATCCCTAGGTAAGAAGGGAACAGTCACTAAAGCAGCAGTATTCTAAAACACATTAACAATCCCTAGGTAAGAAGGGAACAGTCACTAAAGCAGCAGTATTCTAAAACACATTAACAATCCCTAGGTAAGAAAGGAACAGTCACTAAAGCAGCAGTATTCTAAAACACATTAACAATCCCTAGGTAAGAAGGGAACAGTCACTAAAGCAGCAGTATTCTAAAACACATTAACAATCCCTAGGTAAGAAGGAACATTCACTAAAGCAGCAGTATTCTAAAACACATTAACAATCCCTAGGTAAGAAGGGAACAGTCACTAAAGCAGCAGTATTCTAAAACACATTAACAATCTCTAGGTAAGAAGGGAACAGTCACTAAAGCAGCAGTATTCTAAAACACATTAACAATCCCTAGGTAAGAAGGGAACAGTCACTAAAGCAGCAGTATTCTAAAACACATTAACAATCCCTAGGTAAGAAGGGAACAGTCACTAAAGCAGCAGTATTCTAAAACACATTAACAATCCCTAGGTAAGACAGGAACAGTCACTAAAGCAGCAGTATTCTAAAACACATTAACAATCCCTAGGTAAGAAGGGAACAGTCACTAAAGCAGCAGTATTCTAAAACACATTAACAATCCCTAGGTAAGAAGGGAACAGTCACTAAAGCAGCAGTATTCTAAAACACATTAACAATCCCTAGGTAAGACGGGAACAGTCACTAAAGCAGCAGTATTCTAAAACACATTAACAATCTCTAGGTAAGAAGGGAACAGTCACTAAAGCAGCAGTATTCTAAAACACATTAACAATCCCTAGGTAAGAAGGGAACAGTCACTAAAGCAGCAGTATTCTAAAACACATTAACAATCCCTAGGTAAGAAGGGAACAGTCACTAAAGCAGCAGTATTCTAAAACACATTAACAATCCCTAGGTAAGAAGGGAACAGTCACTAAAGCAGCAGTATTCTAAAACACATTAACAATCCCTAGGTAAGAAGGGAACAGTCACTAAAGCAGCAGTATTCTAAAACACATTAACAATCCCTAGGTAAGAAGGAAACAGTCACTAAAGCAGCAGTATTCTAAAACACATTAACAATCCCTAGGTAAGAAGGGAACAGTCACTAAAGCAGCAGTATTCTAAAACACATTAACAATCCCTAGGTAAGAAGGGAACAGTCACTAAAGCAGCAGTATTCTAAAACACATTAACAATCCCTAGGTAAGAAGGGAACAGTCACTAAAGCAGCAGTATTCTAAAACACATTAACAATCCCTAGGTAAGAAGGAACAGTCACTAAAGCAGCAGTATTCTAAAACACATTAACAATCCCTAGGTAAGAAGGGAACAGTCACTAAAGCAGCAGTATTCTAAAACACATTAACAATCCCTAGGTAAGAAGGGAACAGTCACTAAAGCAGCAGTATTCTAAAACACATTAACAATCCCTAGGTAAGAAGGAACAGTCACTAAAGCAGCAGTATTCTAAAACACATTAACAATCCCTAGGTAAGAAGGGAACAGTCACTAAAGCAGCAGTATTCTAAAACACATTAACAATCCCTAGGTAAGAAGGGAACAGTCACTAAAGCAGCAGTATTCTAAAACACATTAACAATCTCTAGGTAAGAAGGGAACAGTCACTAAAGCAGCAGTATTCTAAAACACATTAACAATCCCTAGGTAAGAAGGGAACAGTCACTAAAGCAGCAGTATTCTAAAACACATTAACAATCCCTAGGTAAGAAGGGAACAGTCACTAAAGCAGCAGTATTCTAAAACACATTAACAATCCCTAGGTAAGAAGGAAACAGTCACTAAAGCAGCAGTATTCTAAAACACATTAACAATCCCTAGGTAAGAAGGGAACAGTCACTAAAGCAGCAGTATTCTAAAACACATTAACAATCTCTAGGTAAGAAGGGAACAGTCACTAAAGCAGCAGTATTCTAAAACACATTAACAATCCCTAGGTAAGAAGGGAACAGTCACTAAAGCAGCAGTATTCTAAAACACATTAACAATCCCTAGGTAAGAAGGGAACAGTCACTAAAGCAGCAGTATTCTAAAACACATTAACAATCCCTAGGTAAGAAGGAAACAGTCACTAAAGCAGCAGTATTCTAAAACACATTAACAATCCCTAGGTAAGAAGGGAACAGTCACTAAAGCAGCAGTATTCTAAAACACATTAACAATCTCTAGGTAAGAAGGGAACAGTCACTAAAGCAGCAGTATTCTAAAACACATTAACAATCCCTAGGTAAGAAGGGAACAGTCACTAAAGCAGCAGTATTCTAAAACACATTAACAATCTCTAGGTAAGACGAGAACAGTCACTAAAGCAGCAGTATTCTAAAACCCATTAACAATCCCTAGGTAAGAAGGAACAGTCACTAAAGCAGCAGTATTCTAAAACACATTAACAATCCCTAGGTAAGAAGGGAACAGTCACTAAAGCAGCAGTATTCTAAAACACATTAACAATCCCTAGGTAAGAAGGGAACAGTCACTAAAGCAGCAGTATTCTAAAACACATTAACAATCCCTAGGTAAGAAGGGAACAGTCACTAAAGCAGCAGTATTCTAAAACACATTAACAATCTCTAGGTAAGAAGGGAACAGTCACTAAAGCAGCAGTATTCTAAAACACATTAACAATCCCTAGGTAAGAAGGGAACAGTCACTAAAGCAGCAGTATTCTAAAACACATTAACAATCCCTAGGTAAGAAGGGAACAGTCACTAAAGCAGCAGTATTCTAAAACACATTAACAATCTCTAGGTAAGAAGGAACAGTCACTAAAGCAGCAGTATTCTAAAACACATTAACAATCCCTAGGTAAGAAGGGAACAGTCACTAAAGCAGCAGTATTCTAAAACACATTAACAATCTCTAGGTAAGAAGGGAACAGTCACTAAAGCAGCAGTATTCTAAAACACATTAACAATCCCTAGGTAAGAAGGGAACAGTCACTAAAGCAGCAGTATTCTAAAACACATTAACAATCCCTAGGTAAGAAGGGAACAGTCACTAAAGCAGCAGTATTCTAAAACACATTAACAATCTCTAGGTAAGAAGGGAACAGTCACTAAAGCAGCAGTATTCTAAAACACATTAACAATCCCTAGGTAAGAAGGGAACAGTCACTAAAGCAGCAGTATTCTAAAACACATTAACAATCCCTAGGTAAGAAGGGAACAGTCACTAAAGCAGCAGTATTCTAAAACACATTAACAATCCCTAGGTAAGAAGGGAACAGTCACTAAAGCAGGAGTATTCTAAAACACATTAACAATCTCTAGGTAAGAAGGGAACAGTCACTAAAGCAGCAGTATTCTAAAACACATTAACAATCCCTAGGTAAGAAGGGAACAGTCACTAAAGCAGCAGTATTCTAAAACACATTAACAATCCCTAGGTAAGAAGGGAACAGTCACTAAAGCAGCAGTATTCTAAAACACATTAACAATCCCTAGGTAAGAAGGGAACAGTCACTAAAGCAGCAGTATTCTAAAACACATTAACAATCCCTAGGTAAGAAGGGAACAGTCACTAAAGCAGCAGTATTCTAAAACACATTAACAATCCCTAGGTAAGAAGGGAACAGTCACTAAAGCAGCAGTATTCTAAAACACATTAACAATCTCTAGGTAAGAAGGGAACCGTCACTGAAAGCAGCAGTATTCTAAAACACATTAACAGTCCCTAGGTAAGAAGGGAACAGTCACTGAAAGCAGATGTATTCTAAAACTTATTAACAATCCCTAGGCAAGAAGGGAAAAGTCACTAAAGCAGCAGTATTCTAAAACACATTAATAACCCCTAGCTAAGAAGGGAACAGTCACTAAAGCAGCAGTATTCTAAAAAACATTAACCGTCCCTAGGTAAGAATGGAACAGTCACTAAAGCAGCAGTATTCTAAAACACATTAACAATCTCTAGGTATGAAGGGAACAGTCACTAAAGCATCAGTATTCTAAAACACATTAACAATCCCTAGGTAAGAAGGGAACAGTTCTAAAGCAGGAGTATTCTAAAACACATTAACAATCCCTAGGTGAGAAGGGAACAGTCACTAAAACAGCAGCATTCTAAAACACATTAACAATCCCTAGGAAAGAAGGGGACAGTCACTAAAGCGGCAGTATTCTAAAACACATTAACAATCCCTAGGTAAGAAGGGAACAGTCAGTAAAGCAGCAGTAACACATTAACAATCACTATGTAAAAAGGGAACAGTCACTATTGCAGCTGTATTCTAAAACACATTAACAATCTCTAGGTAAGAAGTGAACAGTCACTAAAGCAGCAGTATTCTACAACACATTAACAATCCCTAGGTAAGAAGGGAACAGTCACTAAAGGCTGCATTCTACATGAACTACAGAATGAACTGGCACCCTACCTAAGTACCATGTTCAATCATAGCCTCACATCAGGCTTTGTACCCACTGAATGGCACACCGCAACGGTTATCCCACTCCACAAAGGGGGAGCCACGACAGACCCCAGGAACTACCGCCCCATTAGCCTGATGAGCCTGGAACTTATAAACAAAGACATTGGTAATTTCCAAACTCTGTACTCTACCCAGTTTGGATTTGTAAAAGGCAGATCATGTCTCCTAAACCTGACTTCACTTCTTTGAAGCAGTAAACAAAGCCATAGGTGAGGGTAAAAGGGTTCACACAGCTTATCTAGATCTCGCCAAGGCTTTCGACACCATCCCCCACTCTGGAATTATAGATAAGCTCACTCAACTAGGTATAAATCCCTATGTCATAAGATGGGTTGCCATCTGGCTCATGGATAGAACCCACACTGTGAAAGTAGTGGATTCCAAATCTGACATCAGACCAGTGACAAGTGGAGTACCACAGGGTTCAGTCCTGGGTCCTCTCCTGTTTGGTGTCTACATCTCTCAGGTGCAGGGAAACATGGAAGGTCTTTGGCTAACAAAGTTTGCAGATGACTGCAAACTAGGAGCCATAATCAAAACTCCTAACGATGTGGACAAACTACAAAAGGGCCTCACTGAGACAGATACCTGGTGTCATAGCCATGGCCTGAAGGTCAATGCCAAAAAGTGTATTGTCATCCCCTTTGGTAAAACCTCTGTATCCATTAACTACCCCATAGCTGGTAGTCTACTTAATGCCGAAAATGTGATAAAACACCTTGGTACACAAGTGGACAGTAGTCTCTCCTTTGATAATCACATTGCCACAGTGGTCAGGAAATCCTTCTACATGGCTCATCTCATCACAAAAGGATTCTCATCTAGAAAATAAGAGGTCATTGTTCCCCTCTACTCATCACTCATTAGACCCATTATAGAGTACAATGCCCCTTTTGGTATGTACCTCACAAGACATCTACAACAACTGGAAAGACCACAGAAATACCACACAAAAAGGATTACTGGCCACAAACAGATGTCCTATGCAGACTGTCTCAAAAAACTACAGCTTTACTCCATCGTATATCGCATACTCAGGGGTGATCTCTGCCTAACATACAAAGCTATGTCAAACCCAGAGCTGTTGGACATGCTCCACTTAAAGAAATTCCAGTCCCTCTGAGCTACATGCTCTAGGGACCTAAACCTTGTCACCACAATAAACAGAACATGCTGGAGGGATAGATTCCTGTCCCAGACACTTCGCATACTCTGGAACAGACAACCTATCTATGTCAAACAGTGCTCCTCATTAGCACTCTTCAAGAAAAAATCTTGATGATTGGATGGGAAATGGGAAATTCACCCTGGGGATCACTTCTGTGGCTCTGCTCGACAGGGGCACAGGAAAATAATTCTCTTGGGTGGCGAAAGGCAGGGTACATTTTTTGGCTAGGCTTGCATGGGCACTGGGGCCGATAGCCTAGTACCTACCTATGAACCTATGAACCTATAAAGCAGCAGTATTCTAAAACACATTAACAATCCCTAGGTAAGATGGGAACAGTCAGTAAAGCAGCCGTATTCTAAAACACATTAACAATCCCTAGGTAAGAAGGGAACAGTCACTAAAGCAGGCGAATTCTAAAACACATTAACAATCCCTAGGTAAGAAGGGAACCATCACTGAAAGCAGCAGTATTCCAAAACATATTAACAATCCCTAGGTAAGAAGGGAACAGTCAGTAAAGCGGCAGTATTCTAAAACACATTAACAGTCCCTAGGTAAGAAGCGAACAGTCACTAAAGCAGGAGAATTCTAAAACACATTAACAATCCCTAGGTAAGAAGGGAACCATCACTAAAAGCAGCAGTATTCCAAAACATATTAACAATCTCTAGGTAAGAAGGGAACAGTCACTAAAGCAGCAGTATTCTAAAACACATTAACAATCCCTAGGTAAGAAGGGAACAGTCACTAAAGCAGCAGTATTCTAAAACACATTAATAGTCCCTAGGTAAGAAGGGAACAGTCACAAAAGCAGGAGTATTCTAAACCACATTAACAATCTCTATGTAAGAAGGGAACAGTCACTAAAGCAGCTGTATTCTAAAAAGCATTAACAATCTCTAGGTAAGTAGGGAACAGTCTCTAATGCGGCAGTATTCTAAAGCACATTAACAATCCCTAGGTAAGAAGGGAAAAGTCACTAAAGCAGCAATATTCTAAAACACATTAACAGTCCCTAGGTAAGAAGGGAACAGTCACTAAAGCAGCAGTATTCTAAAACACATTAACAATCCATAGGTAAGAAAGGAACATTCACTAAAGTGGCAGTATTCTAAAACACATTAACAGCCCCCAGGTAAGAAGGGAACAGTCACTAAAGCAGCATTGTTGTAAAACACATTAACAATCCCTAGGTAATAAGGGAACAGTCACTAAAGCAGCAGTATTCTAAAACACTTTGACAATCCATAGGTAAGAAAGGAACAGTCCCTAAAGCTGCAGTATTCTAAAACACATTAACAATCTCTAGGTAAGAAGGGAACAGTCACTAAAGCAGCAGTATTCTAAAACACATTAACAGTCCCTAGGTAAGAAGGGAACAGTCACTAAAGCAGCAGTATTCTAAAACACATTAACAATCCCTAGGTAAGAAGGGAACAGTCACTAAAGCAGCAGTATTCTAAAACACATTAACAGTCCCTAGGTAAGAAGGGAACAGTCACTAAAGCAGCAGTATTCTAAAACATATTAACAATCTATAGGTAAGAAGGGAACAGTCACTAAAGCGGCAGTGTTGTAAAACACATTAACAATCCCTAGGTAAGAAGGGAACAGTCACTAAAGCAGCAGTATTCTAAAACACATTAACAATCTCTAGGTAAGAAGGGAACAGTCACTAAAGCGGCAGTATTCTAAAACACATTAACAATCCCTAGGTAAGAAGGGAACAGCCACTAAAGCAGCAATATTCTAAAACACATTAACAATCCCTAAGTAAGAAGGGAACACTCACTAAAGCAGCAGTATTCTAAAACACATTAACAGTACCTAGGTAAGAAGGGAACAGTCACTAAAGCAGCAGTATTTTAAAACACATTAACAATCCCTAGGTAAGAAGGGAACAGTCACTAAAGCAGCAGTATTCTAAAACACATTAACAATCCCTAGGTAAGAAGGGAACAGTCACTAAAGCAGCAGTATTCTAAAACACATTAACAATCCCTAGGTAAGAAGGAACAGTCACTAAAGCAGCAGTATTCTAAAACACATTAACAATCCCTAGGTAAGAAGGGAACAGTCACTAAAGCAGCAGTATTCTAAAACACATTAACAATCCCTAGGTAAGAAGGGAACAGTCACTAAAGCAGCAGTATTCTAAAACACATTAACAATCCCTAGGTAAGAAGGGAACAGTCACTAAAGCAGCAGTATTCTAAAACACATTAACAATCCCTAGGTAAGAAGGGAACAGTCACTAAAGCAGCAGTATTCTAAAACACATTAACAATCCCTAGGTAAGAAGGGAACAGTCACTAAAGCAGCAGTATTCTAAAACACATTAACAATCTCTAGGTAAGAAGGGAACAGTCACTAAAGTGGCAGTATTCTAAAACACATTAACAATCCCTAGGTAAGAAGGGAACAGTCACTAAAGCAGCAGTATTCTAAAACACATTAACAATCTCTAGGTAAGAAGGGAACAGTCACTAAAGCAGCAGTATTCTAAAACACATTAACAATCTCTAGGCAATAAGGGAACAATCACTAAAGCAGCAGTATTCTAAAACACATTAACAATCCCTAGGTAAGAAGGGAACAGTCACTAAAGCAGCAGTATTCTAAAACACATTAACAATCCCTAGGTAAGAAGGGAACAGTCACTAAAGCAGCAGTATTCTAAAACACATTAACAATCCCTAGGTAAGAAGGGAACAGTCACTAAAGCGGCAGTATTCTAAAACATATTAACAATCCCTAGGTAAGAAGGGAACCGATACTGAAAGCAGCAGTATTCTAAAACACATAAACAATTCTAGGTAAGAAGGGAACAGTCACTAAAGCAGCTGTATTCTAAAACACATTAACAATCTCTAGGCAATAAGGGAATAATCACTAAAGCAGCAGTATTCTAAAACACATTAACAATTCCTTGGTAAGAAGGGAACAGTCACTAAATCAGCAATATTCTAAAACACATTAACAATCCCTATGAAAGAAGGGAACAGTCACTAATGCAGCAGTATTCTAGAACACATTAACAATCCCTAGGTAAGAAGGGAACAGTCACTAAAGCAGCTGTATTCTAAAACATATTAACAATCCCTAGGTAAGAAGGGAACCGACACTGAAAGCAGCAGTATTCTAAAACACATTAACAATCTCTAGGTAAGAAGGGAACAGTCACTAAAGCAGCAGTATTCTAAAACACATTAACAATCTCTAGGTAAGAAGGGAACAGTCACTAAAGCAGCAGTATTCTAAAACACATTAACAATCCCTAGGTAAGAAGGGAACAGTCACTAAAGCAGCAGTATTCTAAAACACATTAACAATCCCTAGGTAAGAAGGGAACAGTCACTAAAGCAGCAGTGTTGTAAAACACATTAACAATCCCTAGGTAAGAAGGGAACAGTCACTAAAGCAGCAGTATTCTAAAACACATTAACAATCCCTAGGTAAGAAGGGAACAGTCACTAAAGCGGCAGTATTTTAAAACACATTAATAATCTCTAGGTAAGAAAAGAACAGTCACTAAAGCAGGAGTATTCCAAAACACATTAACAACCTTTAGGTAAGAAGGGAACAGTCACTAAAGCAGCAGTATTTTAAAACACATTAACAATCCCTAGGTAAGATGGGAACAGTCAATAAAGCAGCAGTGTTGTAAAACACATTAACAATCCCTAGGTAAGAAGGGAACAGTCACTAAAGCAGCAGTATTCTAAAACACATTAACAATCCCTAGGTAAGAAGGGAACAGTCACTAAAGCGGCAGTATTCTAAAACACATTAACAATCCCTAGGTAAGAAGGGAACAGTCACTAAAGCAGCAGTATTCTAAAACACATTTACAATCCCTAGGTAAAGCAGCAGTATTCTAAAACACAGTAAAAATCCCTAAGTAAGAAGGGAACAGTCACTGAAAGCAGGAGTATTCTAAAACACATTAACAATCTCTAGGTAAGAAGGGAACAGTCTCTTAAGCGGCAGTATTATAAAACACATTAACAATCTCTAGGTAAGAAGGGAACAGTCACTAAAGCAGCAGTGTTCTAAAACACATTAACAATCCCTAGGTAAGAAAGGAACAGTCACTAAAGCAGCAGTATTCTAAAACACATTAACAATCTCTAGGTAAGAAGGGAACAGTCACTAAAGCAGCAGTATTCTAAAACACATTAACAATCCCTAGGTAAGAAGGGAACAGTCACTAAAGCAGCAGTATTCTAAAACACATTAACAATCCCTAGGTAAGAAGGGAACAGTCACTAAAGCAGCAGTATTCTAAAACACATTAACAATCCCTAGGTAAGAAGGGAACAGTCACTAAAGCAGCAGTATTCTAAAACACATTAACAATCCCTAGGTAAGAAGGAACAGTCACTAAAACAGCAGTATTCTAAAACACATTAACAATCCCTAGGTAAGAAGGGAACAGTCACTAAAGCAGCAGTATTCTAAAACACATTAACAATCCCTAGGTAAGAAGAGAACAGTCACAAAAGGCTGCATTGTACACGAACTACAGAATGAACTGGCACCCTACCTAAGTACCATGTTCAATCATAGCCTCACATCAGGCTTTGTACCCACTGAATGGCACACTGCGACAGTTATTCCACTCCACAAAGAGGGAGCCACGACGGACCCCAGGAACTACCGCCCCATTAGCCTGACGAGCCTGGAACTTATAAACAAAGACATTGGTAATTTCCAAACTCTGTACTCTACCCAGTTTGGATTTGTAAAAGGCAGATCATGTCTCCTAAACCTGACTTGACTTCTTTGAAGCAGTAAACAAAGCCATAGATGAGGGTAAAAGGGTTCACACAGCTTATCTAGATCTCGCCAAGGCTTTCGACACCATCCCCCACTCTGGAATTATAGATAAGCTCACTCAACTAGGTATAAATCCCTATGTCATAAGATGGGTTGCCATCTGGCTCACGGATAGAACCCACACTGTGAAAGTAGTGGATTCCAAATCTGACATCAGACCAGTGACAAGTGGAGTACCAGAGGGTTCAGTCCTGGGTCCTCTCCTGTTTGGTGTCTACATCTCTCAGGTGCAGGCCAACATGGAAGGTCTTTGGCTAACAAAGTTTGCAGATGACTGTAAACTAGGAGCCATAATCAAAACTCCTAATGATGTGGACAAACTAAAAAAGGGCCTCACTGAGACAGATACCTGGTGTCATAGCCATGGCCTGAAGGTCAATGCCAAAAAGTGTATTGTCATCCCCTTTGGTAAAACCTCTGTATCCATGAACTACCCCATAGCTGGTAGTCTACTTAATGCCGAAAATGTGATAAGAGACCTTGGGACACAGGTGGACAGTAGTCTCTCCTTTGATAATCACATTGCCACAGTTGTCAGGAAATCCTTCTACATGGCTCATCTCATCACAAAAGGATTCTCATCCAGAAAATAAGAGGTCATTGTTCCCCTCTACTCATCACTCATTAGACCCATTATAGAGTACAACGCCCCTTTTGGTATGTACCTCACAAGACATCTACAACAACTGGAAAGACCACAGAAATACCACACAAAAAGGATTACTGGCCACAAACAGATGTCCTATGCAGACTGTCTCAAAAAACTACAGCTTTACTCCATCGTATATCGCATACTCAGGGGTGATCTCTGCCTAACATACAAAGCTATGTCAAACCCAGAGCTGTTGGACATGCTCCACTTAAAGAAATCCCAATCCCTCTGAGCTACATGCTCTAGGGACCTAAACCTTGTCACCACAATAAACAGAACATGCTGGAGGGATAGATTCCTGTCCCAGACACTTTGCATACTCTGGAACAGACAACCTATCTATGTCAAACAGTGCTCCTCATTAGCACTCTTCAAGAAAAAATCTTGATGATTGGATGGGAAATGGGAAATTCACCCTGGGGATCACTTCTGTGGCTCTGCTCGACAGGGGCACAGGAAAATAATTCTCTTGGGTGGCGAAAGGCAGGGTACATTTTTTGGCTAGGCTTGCATGGGCACTAGGGCCGATAGCCTAGTACCTACCTATGAACCTATGAACCTATAAAGCAGCAGCATTCTAAAACACATTAACAATCCCTAGGTAAGATGGGAACAGTCACTAAAGCAGCAGTATTCTTAAACACATTAACAATCCCTAGGAAAGAAGGGAACAGTCACTAAAGCACGAGTATTATAAAACACATTAACAATCCCTAGGTAAGAAGGGAACCATCACTGAAAGCAGCATATTCTAAAACACATTAACAGTCCCTAGGTAAGAAGGGAACAGTCACTAAAGCGGCAGTATTCTAAAACACATTAACAGTCCCTAGGTAAGAAGCGAACAGTCACTAAAGCAGGAGAATTCTAAAACACTTTAACAATCCCTAGGTAAGAAGGGAACAGTCACTAAAGCAACTGTATTCTAAAACACATTAACAGTCCCTAGGTAAGAAGGGAACAGTCACTAAAGCAGCAGTATTCTAAACACATTAACAATCTCTAGGTAAGAAGGGAACAGTCCCTAATGCGGCAGTATTCTAAAGCACATTAACAATCCCTAGGTAAGAAGGGAACAGTCACTAAAGCAGCAGTGTTGTAAAACACATTAACAATCCATAGGTAAGAAAGGAACAGTCACTAAAGCGGCAGTATTCTAAAATACATTAACAACCCCCAGGTAAGAAGGGAACAGTCACTAAAGCAGCAGTGTTGTAAAACACTTTGACAATCCATAGGTAAGAAAGGAACAGTCCCTAAAGCTGCAGTATTCTAAAACACATTAACAATCTATAGGTAAGAAGGGAACAGTCACTAAAGCCGCAGTATTTTAAAAAACATTAACAGTCCCTAGGTAAGAAGGGAACAGTTACTAAAGCAGCAGTATTCTAAAACACATTAACAATCCCTAGGTAAGAAGGGAACAGTCACTAAAGCAGCAGTATTCTAAAACACTTTGACAATCCATAGGTAAGAAAGGAACAGTCCCTAAAGCTGCAGTATTCTAAAACACATTAACAATCTATAGGTAAGAAGGGAACAGTCACTAAAGCGGCAGTATTCTAAAACACATTAACAATCCCTAGTTAAGAAGGGAACAGTTACTAAAGCGGCAGTATGCTAAAACACATTAACAATCCCTAGGTAAGAAGGGAACAGTCACTAAAGCAGCAGTGTTGTAAAACACATTAAGTATCTCCAGGTAAGAAGTGAACAGTCACTAAAGCAGCAGTATTCTAAAAACATTAACAGTCCCTAGGTAAGAAGGGAACAGTCACTAAAGCAGCAGTATTCTAAAACACATTAACAATCCCTAGGTAAGAAGGGAACAGTCACTAAAGCAGCAGTATTCTAAAACACATTAACAATCTCTAGGTAAGAAGGGAACAGTCACTAAAGCAGCAGTATTCTAAAACACATTAACAATCCCTAGGTAAGAAGGGAACAGTCACTGAAAGCAGCAGTATTCTAAAACACATTAACAATCCCTAGGTAAGAAGGGAACAGTCACTAAAGCAGCAGTATTCTAAAACACATTAACAATCCCTAGGTAAGAAGGGAACAGTCACTAAAGCAGCAGTATTCTAAAACACATTAACAATCCCTAGGTAAGAAGGGAACCATCACTGAAAGCAGCAGTATTCTAAAACACAGTAAAAATCCCTAAGTAAGAAGGGAACAGTCACTGAAAGCAGCGGTATTCTGGAACACATTAACAATCCCTAGGTAAGAAGGAAACAGTCAATGAAAGCAGCAGTATTCTGGAACACATTAACAATCCCTAGGTAAGAAGCAAACAGTCTATGAAAGCAGCAGTATTCTGGAACACGTTAACAATCCCTATGTAAGAAGGGAACAGTCAATGAAAGAGGCAGTATTCTGGAACACATTAACAATCCATAGGTTAGAAGGGAACGATCACTGAATGCAGTAGTATTCTGGAGCACATTAACAATCCCTAGGTAAGAAGGGAACAGTCAAGGAAAGCTGCAGTATTCTGGAACACATTAACAATCCCTAGGTTAGAAGGGAATGGTCATTGAAAGCAGCAGTATTCTAGAACACATTAACAATCCCTATGTAGGAAGGAAACAGTCAATGAAAACTACAGCATTCTGGAACACATTAACAATCCCTTGGTTAGAAATAGCATTCTCTGAAAGCAGCAGTATTCTGGAACACATTAACAATCCCTAGCTTAGAAGGGAATGGTCATTGAAAGCAGCAGTATTCTAGAACACATTAACAATCTCCATGTAAGAATGGAACAGTCAATGAAAACAGCAGCATTCTGGAACACATTAACAATCCCTAGGTTAGAAATAATGTTCATTGAAAGCAGCAGTATTCTGGAACACATTAACAATCCCTAGGTAAGAAGGGAACAGTGAATGAAAGCAGCAGTATTCTGGAATACATTAACAATCCCTAGCTTAGAAGGGAACGGTCACTGAAAACAGCTGTATTCTAGAACACATTAACTATCCCCAGGTTAGGACTGCTCACACTGTTACTACCTAACAACTGCAGGTATACTATTCAGGTAGTTTGGCTTCAGGAAATCAACAGTCCAAATTTCTCATGGACTTCAAAAACTGGAATAATCCCTGAATTAAATAGGTGAAATGACTCAAACTAAGTGTAGTTCATTATATTACCAAAATATTTGTTTCCATATACATACTTTGTTCCCCTCGCCTCCAATATGTTTAGTCTGGTGTCAGAATTATGAACCATGATCAGCAGGTTTGAAAGGCGTAAACTTACATAAGACCTGCTATCTAAAGATTGTCTACACAGTAATGGGTAAGCTTTTATGAAACATTCTACTTCTTGTTTTTTCCACCACATTTATTTATTTATTCATGTATCTATCTATCTATCTATCTATCTATCTATCTATCTATCTATCTATCTATCTATCTATCTATCTATCTATCTATCTATCTATCTATCTCTCCATCTATCTCTCTACGTATATATGTGCTTGTTTGTTTACTTTGTAGCTTCTATCCTTATTTGAAGGAATCTATTAAATTTGATATTTGTAGTCTAAGGGAATAATATAGGTACACTTTGCTATATAAAGACATAAAAATAAATCATTCTCATTATTTCCATTATATTTATTTCACACTTATTTACTGGGTAAGTAAACTATCCCAAGGATCCTTTTTAGCCATGACTCAGGCCGTGTAGGGAAGAGTGATAAACATAACATAACTGGAACAACCACACATTAAAGCAGAATAAAAGAATAGCAAAACAAAAGTCACATTCAAACAGACAGTAAGTGAATAATGCAACAGAGCTTCTATACTTATGTAACACTGTTTAAGTGTTATACAACAAATATGAAAACAAAGACTGATATCCAGGAACAAGCAGGATAATATCTAAGGTGCATGTAATAGCTGTATAACAAACACAATACCCTAATTTGCAGAGGGGAGGATGCTGAAGGAAAAGTGTATTATGTGCTGCTGTGCATTTTATAAATCAATACATTATTTTATTAGTTCTATTATATTATATAAATATGGTGTCGTTGAGATGTGTCATAGCTAAAAACAGTCTAAGGATTAGTTCGCTTGAAAGGCACAAGGAAATAAACAAAATAAATACCTAACTGCTACGATCATCTTAGTTTCCTGATAGCCTGTTAAATGAAAACAATATCTAAATCTAACTTAATGGAAACAAAGGTAAACAAATCAAGCGTTAAGATTTTGTCTTTTTATTTTTTAAATGTTGCTAGTTTCTTGAAGATTACCCTTACAGATTTATGGTATTTCTCCTCTAATCTTTATCAGGACACCAAATTATTGAGAGCTACCATTACAGAAATGATAGGAAGGTTACTTCTGCTTATCCACTGCTTAAAAAGCAATGTTGGAAGTCATAGCCAAGACATGCAGGAAATCTTATGTGATGAAATATGAGAAACGTTAAATGAAAAATGTTAGTCTAAAGAATTAAGACATAAAAAATAAAAAGTTATAAGTATTTGGAAGCCATGTAGCTGAAACACTGTATGTCCCTAAGGGATCATTTGCATGTATCCTATGGAGCTCATTACTTGAGGTTTGAGATATTATACAGTAAAAACTCTAACTTTGCGAGGTTTTTATTGTGGTTTTAACTAAAGGCTTGTCTGTGTGACCTTTCTATCCTTTGATTTGTATGTTAGTTAGGGTATTGTGAAAGCGCCTTAATGTTTATGGATATCAGGCTTGATAGGAAACTATGTATTTCTAAAGTATAGCCAAACAATCCACTTATGCCATGCTGATGAGATCAGTATAAAGGCTGAAACATGCATGTCCATAGCTAGTTGTATTTGACTTTATCAGCCTGAATGTACCCACAAAGACATAAAAAGTAAAAAAAAATCACGAGCATTCTGAAGCTGTATAGTTGAAATGCTATATGACCTTAAGAGTTCATTTGGAGATATCTCATGGATGTTACAGGAGGTTTAAGGTATTACCCTGTAAAAACTCTGCCTTGGCTTAGTTTATCTTACAGTTTTTACTGACTAGCTTGTCTGTGTGAAGTTTTACCCTTTGGGTTTGGATATAAGAATACTTTAATAAAGACATAATATGCTGCATTGCAATGCTAACATGTCTGTAAAAATTGTAAAATGTTAGTTCAAACATTCAGCTGATTTTAGATGATGTTAAGCTACTGATTCAAGAATTTAATTCCAAGTGCTACTAGAAAGAAACAAAGGAATGTCATTCCTTTATATTCCTTTGTCCTTCCATCATTGTCCATAACACTTCATATACTATGTATATCATCGAGTTGAAACCCTGCAGTTGAGATGCTAGCAAATGCCATTGAGAATTTACATAAGAAAGGCCATCTTAGATAATACAAAGCAGGGCATTTTATCCTAATTTTGTTGTGTTCAGTTAAAAATCTAGTGATACTGGTATGCACTGGGGATGAACAAGCAACAAGAGCAGTAGTAATATTTATATTTATGGACCAGCAGTCAGGGTTTTAATTTGATCCTGTGCATTGAGTATAACTGCATACACAGTTTGATGTCCAAGCTTTGGGCCAGCAATCAAGGAGCCTCAATCCTCACCACTGATACTGGAGAGGGACACTCACTTGGAACAAAAATGGATACACCCAGTATGTCCAGATACAGATCTCTACATCAAGCACAATTTCCCTTAAGAGCACAGAGGGAATGCATTCAGCCCAGTGTCTGGGTTTTTCTCTCTGTCTCTCCCCTCATCCCCAATAAGGCTCCTCACTGGCACAGATGTTGAGTTAAGTCCTCAGCTGAGTGTCCAAGCCAAGTCCTTCTGCACTCTATCTGTGAACCAGTGTTTCATGTCTCTGCTCCAAGTATATGACACACACACACACACACACACACACACACACACACACACACACACACACACACACACACACACACACACACACACACACACACACACACACACACACACACAAAAGACTGGCTCAGATTTGCCAGCTATGCCCCCTTTTTCCCAGACCATAAGGTAGTTACACTGCCACCAGACACCCCAAAGCCAGCCACTCTAAGGCTCTTGAAAGGGTCCTTTATTATACTGAGTGAAATTAATATTAATACAAATGGTAGTTTAACCAACAGCAAGGCTTTTATGAGCAGCCAGAGTTGTCACTGAATATATATATATATAAGTATTCTGTGAGGTTAAAATATTCTCTAAAAGACCAGCCACAATGAAAACTTTAAATATATTTAATAATAAATAACAAAAGAACATGACAATACTAAATATCTATTTACAATAAACACCAGAGTTTTTTTTCAATCACAGGAAATATTAAAAATAACACAGGTGGACAGGTTCATAGGATCATAGGATCATGTGAGATTACTAGGCTATCGAACCAGAGGTAATTTTAAGCCTAGCCATTTCAACTCAATGCATTACATAGAAGTGCTAGTCAATACTCAAAATTGCATTTAGTGACAACTGTCCATGTCCAGGAGGGTTGTGGGCACTATCCCTGGTAAAGTTTACACAGTTACAGAAAAATAATACTTAAGTAATCTCACTATATTTTCCTGTCTTATCTAAAGAATAATTAATTCCTGGTTACTTGCTCTGGCAAGGCAAGATGAAGTAGATGAGAGATCCTTCTTTGTCAAGTTACAAAAACAGGGTGCTCTGAGACTTCAGACTCAGCTAGTATTAAAACATTATTTTAGTGACGGATTACAGAATGACATCACAGACATCTGTTCATCTGACTTCTGGTTCCCATGCAACCCTCTTTGACCAGAAGCTGTCAGAATTTATCACATAGTGGTTAGTAATACACATACACAGCGCCTTGCTAAGATATGCTTCAGCTCCTGGAAGTTATAAAACTATTTCAAACCTCCACCCTTCCATATTAGCAATTAGTTCACCCCAGGTACAATGAAGGAAGCTTCCTAGTACAGACCTTTTGTCTCTGGCTGCATTGAGAACTGTACAATACAATCTTTATGGCCTAAATTAAGTAATTTAATTTCTTACTATTTTCCAAAGTCAGGTGGATTAATATTAACCTCTTTTCTTCCAGTATCCTCTGTTACAATATATACATTTCAACAGTTACAGTAATACAAACTGTTGATACATTTTTAACACAAGCAACATTTCAGCACAAGCATCTATACAAATCAGTTTGATATTCAAATCACATATAATTCTTTACTAAATTCCAGCTAGCCGTGCTGGCATAGGTTACAGATCCACTGTCCTACTTCTCCTGGCATATCTGGCAATACCTCACATCGTCACATCCAGTATCATTCAGGAATGGGTTTATCTGATTGAGCTACAAAAACATTTCCCCACTTGTACTCAGATCTTTTGTTTTTTTTTTCAAATTCCTTCGAGGCAGGCAATTCAAAGGAATTAGGAGAGGTTCTCAACATTTAATTTACTTTTGCTATAATTCCCCAGATGTCTGTTTTCAGTCCTCTATTATTTATTTATATTGTATTTCAAGACTGAATTGCTCTGAAATGCTCAGACTACAGCTACATGTCATTGCATGTTATATGTCTTTTATTAAGTTCAATCATTTTGATTACTGCCTAGAAAATGAACTGGCATGAAAAGGCCTTCTCAGTCATGACCTGTGGACGAGACATGTAGAAGAAAATAACATAAGTGATTTCTGATGTAATAATTTAACAGTGTATCACTTAAAGAAAAATTAAGTAACTGTAAAAACATATATACATGAAACTTCCCCCAGATAGACAGAATATATGTCAGTGTTCTATAATAGCTATTTCATTATCTTTGCAATGTTTGTCTTATGATACTCAGACTCAGACTGAAAGGTGTTTGACCTCTCAGCATGCCTTTGAGTTAAGCAGAGATTGATAACCCACAACACATCCCCAGTAGAGCTACCCAATTACATGCTGCTCAAAGGCATTTAGAAAGTGCATGTTTATCTGTAAGAAATATGCACATTATGTTGATGATGGAGGTATTTATTCAAATAAAACAACCACAAATTAAAAAATGAAATACAGTATATTTGAAATCCATTATCATCTGCTCTGTGATTATGAATAAGATAAAAGGGTATAAAAAGAACACTAACTATATAAATAATTGTGTCTCATTGCTGCTGCTATGTATGTGATTTTCGTCCTTTCGAGTGTTGCCATTTCTGTAACTGCAAAGTTAGTACATCAACAAGGGAGGAGTAAAACTCCCACATGTGGGGTGTGTAGAGTTGCTTGCCCTCTACAAACATACCTTTTGAACTTTCACTGGCTTCTTTCATTCTGTGTTTTGTAATATTCATTGCTTCTACATACCTTACAGCTTCATTTTAATAGCATTCTATTGTTTTTTGTAATAATGTAGATTTTTTGAGTTTGAATCAATTGTTTTGACTTAATTCTATTATGCTGTGTATGGAGACAGAAATGTAAGCATGTGACAATCTTATCCCAAACAACCAAGATTTATTTTTTTCTTCTTTTAAACCTTTTGCTCTGAAAAATCCATTTTCTGACATCATCAGATCCAAACATACTGAAAGTTATAAAGGATGAAGAGAAGTCTGTGATTACGTCTTTGCTTTTTAGCAGAAGCATTTTGGAAAGAAGTAGAAATAGAAATTAAAAGAAAAGCAGATGAGAATCAGACAGCAACTGAAAGTGCAAAAAACAAAAGATAAATCCAAGTACAGAGAACCCCTAGAACAGCAGGTTGCCCAAGATTTGATGCAGGAATGGTTATGGAGAGATGAATTTAAAGAAAAAGATTAAGGGCTATAAAGGTGGCTGACTTTAGGGTGCTACATGCACACTGGTTTACAAAGTCAAAGTGGAAGAACTAGACAAATGCAAGTTCTGTAAAACAGAACTGGAAAGAGTAAATCCCATTGCTGGTTGTGATATACTCATGTGAGGGTCTGTATACTGAAAGGCACAATGGTATGGCAAAGCTGTTACACTGGGAATTGTGGAAGCACTACAATATACAACTAGATGAGAAGCACTGGAAACAAGAACCACAAAGCATTATTGCCATTAATGAAGTTCTGATCCCATGGCATCACTCAATCCTAACAGTTAAGAAAACACATGCTAGGAAAAATGAATATAGTGGTCCAGAAAAAATACAAAAGTAGAGCTAGTCAATAAAATTTCAACTATAGTGTCTTACATACTAAGAGAGAGACTTAAAGTGATAAAATGCCAGGCTATGCAAGCAGAAATGAGAGCAATGTGGAATAAAGGCATTCAGACTGTTCCAATAGTACTAGGAACAGCAGGACTCCATGTCATATCATCGAACAGTCATATTGTTGAACGTCATCTCATCGACAATGTAGGCTGTTAAACAACCACCATGTGGGGGGTCTGTGCCCTCAATACCCCCTGCTAATTATATATAACAATTCTGAGATCGCATCACAGTGGGAAAAAGGGCAAATTTCCTGATCCCTACCATAATGCAATCTCAGAATGGTTCGATGGCATTGTCGTTGAGTTGACATTCGACAATGTGCCCATGTGATGATATAATATAGAACCAGAGCAGCCAAACTAATAAATAAGTTTACTATCATAGTTAAATACACCAATAATACATGTAACCACATATGAACTGTATAAGGAGGCAATTCTGGGAACACTGTGGTTGCTGTGAAGAGCCCTTTTTGCTAACAGCAAAGACTGAAGCACTACCAGTTTCATGAGCTCCAATCTTATCCTGACTTTGGAATGGGGTATACTCCTGTCACAGTATTAGAAACCCAAAACATTTGGAGAAATTAAAAAGAGAAAAAAAAAACGGTACAGAAAATGCTTTTAGTGTAATTGCGACAGAGGCAACTAATGACAGTACTGAATATTTTGACATGACTTATGTGTTTGTTTAGTATATATTTATATTTATATACATAATATGGAAGGCACTACTTTTGTTGAACAGCACTTTTGTCTTCATCTGTTTAGTTGACACAATTTATTTGATTAAACAGATTAACCATTCTGGGGGCTGGGGAATTTGCCTTTTCCCTCAAAATTTTATGATCTCTGAGTTAGAATATAATTAAAATTCCAATTATTCGGCAAGAGCCCCACTCTGTTTCAGCTACATTTACATCTACTCTAAGGGGCAGTCCCCTTTACCATGGCTCGGTTGCAGTGATATTTCCTAACGCCTAACCATGGGCAGTGACCCTAAGCCTGCAAAGTGCTTTACTGCTAACTAAGTATGAACATATGTTTTTGCCCAGTGATTTAGCTGTTAATGTGCTCTTTAACTTTATATATACACACCAAGCTGGAACGTGTCCCTGTGTTCCCCCCTCCTTTCTTTCACTTAATCTGAGCTGACCTGTATACCTCCTTAAACCACTATTTATCGTCAAATAAATTATCTTGCATTTTCAGATTTCCCTTCCAAAAAAAATTCTAAGTATTCACCTTGGACATAAGGGTGTACTGTCCCTTGTTAATTACACTTCTGTCTACCTGCATTTGCTTAGTGTAGGAATAACTGTCAGAGTCAGCTGTGAAAGAGTCCTACTATAATATATTCCAAATACCTGAGCTGCTTTCCTGATTGTTTTTTGTACAGTAGCAGTCATTCTGGCAAGCTCTGCCTGCTTTGATCAGGCTCAATCTGCTCGCCATACTCTGTCCCCAAATTCCACCCACCTCACTACCTCTAAAGTTATACATAAGTGACTCCTTCCCCTTCCTCACCCAACTGATCTCAACCTTTAATTCTCCTTACAAAGTTTTCTATATCTCCCCTATTTTCTGTCCTACACATACTCAGTTCATTCTCTTTCTCTGCCTTCCTGACTTAGTATTATTTTGCACACCTGCTACAAAAATTTCCTATTACTCTACCCACCTTTTCTTGTACCCCTTTCTTGATATCCACCTGTATCTTTCTGTAGCCCACACAACTTTGCTCTTTATTGCCACACACCCACATACATTTTCATACTCCCACTTCTTACAAACCTAACTATGCATTCATCTAGTACAAACATTCTAACACTGTCACTTCTCCCCATATTTCTCTTTCCTATACTACATATCACTGCCCTGAACCCATCTCTTTCTCACCTCATTACCCCACCACTACTACTTCAATTTCTGCAGAACCTAAGTGCTATACAAACATATCTCCAAACCTCTATCTAATAAACCACCTCTTCCAATACAAACTAAATAGTATCATTCTCATAAATAAAATTCACTTAACATCTACAAGTTATACTACCAAATCCTATCAAGCATACAATACCAAATCTACCTCTAAGCAAGAGCCATTAGCTTATATATTTACATTCACTACTCTACCTTTATTGGGAGATATACACCCCAGTCCAGGTTCCACTTAAATAATATCAACACACCTCCACTCAGAATTAACTCTCACACATCCATTTACATGTTAACTATAAATATTCAAAGTATTCACAATAAAATGGAAAGCCCATAATCAACCAGACATTATTGCCTTCACCAAGACCTTGCTGAAATCCTACAATAAAGATTCTGAATCCCCCCCCCAGGCTTTCAAACTATAAGATCCGATAGGCCTAACAATAAAGGAGGCAGAGTAGCACTAATTTGCCCTAACACCTTCAACATAGTACCTTATACTAATCTTATTCCCCAATTCATTAACACCAAAATTCTTATTACTTCATTAAAAATTAACTGCAAAACCACCTACAAATCAGCACTATAAATCTGAACCTTCCCCTAGTCAATAGTGCCGAAATAATTTGCTCTAAACTTCAAGTCAACAAAAGCAAAGCCATATATATTATTTGTATATATCTTCCCCCAGGAAATAACATTAATGCTCTTGAGTGCATCCTTAGTTGGCTCTCCACTAATCTCCCACAAGAAACATTAATCTTAGGTGACCTAAATATTAATTGGAATTCCTGTAATAATTCAAACCCCACCTCCCACATAAACCTACATGGCTTCTCACAACTAATTACCTGCCCTACCAGAACTAATAAAATCAATAACAAGGACACCACTGTAGACTGGATACTTACTAACACCCCCCAACAAACCTATAAAACTGGCTCCCTTCCAGACGATCTAAGTGACCACACTTTAACATATATTATTAGACATAAAACCAATCTAATTTTTCCAAACACATTCAGAATATTACGTTCAAAAAAGCAATTTAACTCAGAATGCTTTCAGACAGAACTGAGACAATGTAATTGGTCTCCTCTAAAATTTCTCCCTCTTAATGATGCAATACAGTACTTCAATTCCACATTCTTAGCTATTCTTGACCAGCATGCACTGATACGTACTATCAGAACCAAAGCCAAACCAGCCCCCTGGCTGACCAACAATACTAGACAAAAAATCATTATCAGAAACAAATCCTGGGCAAAATGGCATAACACTAAGAACCTGGCTGACCGTCAAACCTTTAGAGAATGTAGAAACAGCACAAAACAGCCATCCTGACAGACAAAAAGAACTACTACTACCTTCATCTACAACAAACATCCAACAAGGAACCTAAAAAATTCTGGACCAGCATTAATAATCTTCTATCCCCAGGCCAATCTATCACACCCAACCCACAAGACTCTAACCCGGACAATTCCACACAAACAGCTAATGCTTCAACTCTTTCTTCACAAATACTATTCAAACTCTTGCTAGTCACCTGTCTCCTGATATGGCTAAGCTACTTCCATCTTTTGCAAATCCACCCCTCCATTTCATCTACTACCTATTCCTACTTCCTTTATTTCATCCTTACTCCAAAAACTTAAACCTACCATCCCCTCCGCAGACAAACTTCCTGCTGAGTTCCTGCAAATAGGAGCTAAAGCCATTGCCTATCCCATTTCTATTCTGATAAACAGATCTATTAATGAAGGAACTATCCCTTCAATCTGGAAGATATCTCATATCATCCCACTACATAAAGGGGGAAACTCTAATGACTTCTCTAACTATCGTCCCATAGCACTGTTATCCCCTATTGCTAAAATTATGGAAAAATATATCCATAAACAACTACTAAACCACCTTCTACAAAACAACCTACTAGCTAATTGTCAGCATGGTTTTAGACCTTCTCACAGTACCACCACTGCACTGCTCTCATTTACAAACTTCATCAACTTTAATCGCAACAAAAATAGTCTCTCATCTGCACTCTTCATCGACTTATCTAAAGTCTTTGACATGGTTAACCACCAACTACTTCTGCACATTCTGACTTCTCTTTCACTTGATCCTCCTTCCATAACTTGGTTTAAATCTTACCTAGAAAACCGACAGCAGGCGATACTCTGGAAAAATTCACTATCTGATAATTTTCCCATCTCTCTAGGGGTGCCACAAAGCTCCATCTTAGGCCCACTTCTTTTTTCCATCTTTATCAACGACCTGCAATCAGCTATCCCAAATACAATCTGTATTCAATATGCAGATGATTCTACTATTATCTGTACATCTACCTCTCAAACAAAACTCCAGTCTCTTACAGGGGACTGCCTGTTCTTTAACACTATAGAACAATGGTTCTCTCATTGCTGCCTGCTACTTAACCCCAAGAAAACTAAACTGCTTCTCTTCGCACCAACCCGAAGGCACATCCCCTTACACTTCACTATCAGTTCCAATAACAGTACTATCATTTCTCCTGACACTACCACAAAATTATTAGGAATAACAATAGACAACAATCTAAACTTTGACAATCATATCAACACTACAATAAAATCAGTGAACAAAAAAATAGGAACCCTATACAGAATCAAGCCCTTTCTTACTCCACTTGCAAGAACTACGTTAGCCAGAACTCACCTAATCTCTACTTTACTCTATGCTTCCCCCACATACACCAATCTATCAAAAAAAACCTCAATAAACTAGTAACATCTTATAATAATATTGCTAGATTTGCTACAGGATCCCCTTTTAGAACCCATCACTGCCTGAACTTAAAACAACTAGGTTGGCTAGAACTTCCTAATCAGCTAGAACTTCAACAACTTATAATAGCGAACAAAACCCTGCACCAACCCACCAAAACTCCAATACTCTCTTGCCACATCGCACCTTATTATAATCAGAAACATCTACGCTCTTCAAACAAACTATTGATCAAAACAACCATATCTAATAACTCTGCAGGTGACTGCCTGTTCTCAAACTCTGTTGGAAAAATATGGAATAAACTACCCTCGGATATCTCATCACTGACTTCTCTCCCACTTTTTAAAAGGAATCTAAAACTGTATCTCAATAAAAAATGGCTATGCCACTGTAGTAACCCAGACTAACTCTGTTTCTTTTCTTGTCTTCTTCCCTATTTTTTCCCTACTATACCCTATAACTCAACAGGGGACTGCCTGTTCTCCAACTTTGTTGGGAAATATGGAATAATCAACCCTCAGATACCTCATCCCAGACCTCTCCCCCACTTTTTAGACCCATCTAGACAGTACCTCAATAAAATGGCTAAGTCCTTGTACTAACTAGACTTACTCTGTTTTCTTTTTTCTTTACTTTTCTTCTTCCCTATTTTTTCTCTCTACACCCCTTTCAGCTTTTGTTTACCTCTCATTACACTTTAGCATTCCTCTTATAAAATTTATGTTTTGATTCTTTGTATTGTAATGATTATTGTGATATGCACATCACGTAGGTTATAGTTTATGTATTTTCTGGTTTTAAGATTGTAATTTGCAATTTCCTGAAGAAAAAAAAATACTATTTGTTTACTGTTAGCTTTATATTTGTTATTACTTCTATTGTAACACCTTCTTAAACCATGTAATAATCACTGGAGCTTTTTTCCCCAGGCCTCTACTGAAAATGGACATATATCCAGATAGACTAGCCCGGTCAACAAATGTAAAATAATGAAATAAATCTGTGCATCATAGTTCTCTACATACCCCTGGGAAACAATATATCTTTACTAGAGGAAATCCTTGCCTAGATTTCTACTAACATTAAAAATGAAACTGTTATCCTAGGTGACGTAAATATCAACTGGCTAAACCTGAGCTCCAACATCCCTGTTTCTGATATTAATCTAATTAACTTCACTCAGCTCATAAACACCACAACCAGACCAAATAAGGATAACAACTCAGGAGCCATCCTAGATTGGATTCTTGTCTCCAACCCCAATAAAATATCTGAAGCTGGCACTCTTCCAGACAATCTGAGTGACCAGCTCCCTGCCTTTATCCACCACAGCCCCTCCTCCTACCAAAAGCAACACCATTACAAACAAATAAGGAACCTACCTGTTTCAGCCCTCTTACCTTTGTTGATACCCTGAAAAAGAGTAACTGGCACAAACTAAAAACTCTCCCACTAGACAACGCTGTCAACTGTTGTAATACTATATTCCTGAACATGGTCAATAGCCTTGCATCCTTTCACTTGAAAAGATCAAAATAAACTATGGCCCATGTCTGACCAAGCCTACAAAAGATCTGATATACTCCAGAGATAAAATATGGAAAGAGTATCAGTCTAATAAAAATCAGCATGACCTAATACATTTAAAAACATCTTCATAATCAGGTGTAAAAAATAGTTCATAAAGGTAAAAAGCATACTATTCAAAACTGCAGTCTAACCATAAAAAAACTAAAACATTTTGGAATTCTATCACATCACTCCTGTATCCCAGCATAAAAAAACAACCCATGTCCACATGTTGTTAAACCTTCTCATGAAATAGCCTCTCTCTTTAACTCTTTCTTTATAAATTCTATAGCTGATATTACTGCTAGCTTTCCTCATGATAGAGGCAGCATAAGTAATGCTGCTCCACCAAAGACCCCCACCACCTTCCCTATCTCTACATTACCTCATCCACCCATGAACCCAACACCCATGAACCCAATACCCCTTCTACCCCTAAACTCACTCTTAATCCCATTTCTACCACAAATATAAAAATACTACTCCTGAAGCTCAACCCCTGCTCTAATGCACCTGACAATATACCCCCATATTTCTAAAGATTGCTGCTGAAGCCACTGTATTCTCTGTAAGTATCTTAGTTAACAGATCCATTCAAGAATCTTATGTGCCCAAATTATGGAAGAAAGCCTTCAGTCTTCCTCTTCGCAAAGGGGGCCAAAAACATAGATATCTCCACCTTTCGACCTATTGCTATCCTGTCCCCTGTCTCTAAGATCTTGGAAAGTGCATTCCCATTCAGCTGATGCCCTGTCTACTTGATAACTACCTCCTGTCCTCCACACAACATGGTTTCAGACCTGGACACAGCACTACAACTTCTCTGTTATCTTTCTTGCATACAGTTAACAGAGCTCATGATTCCAGGAAAATAGTATCTTCCCTCTTCTTAGATCTATCAAAGGCATTTGATACAGTTTCCCACCCTTTATTACTATCACAGTTCTCAAACTTTGGACTTTCCCTCACCACTCTCAACTGGTTCTCAAGCTATCTAAAAGACAGGCAACCGACCGTCAAATGGCAAAACTCTATCTCTTCTTATCTTAACACCTCTACTGGAGTTCCTCAAGGCTCCATACTTGGTCCCCTCCTATTCAATATTTTCATTAATAATTTCTATACATCTGTCACCCAAAGAGCTCTTATTCAATATGTGGACAACTCAACTATTGCCTGTTTGGCTTACTCTATTTCTGAACTCCAGTTGAAAACTCAAAAAGCCTTCACCACTGAGTTCTGGATGTATAATAACCACCTAGCCCTTAACCCAAATACATCCAAGATCATGCTATTCCTAAGAAATCAAGTCTGTTACACAAAACCATGTTCAATATCTTTTCCCAAAGTAAGGCACAATTAGAAATAGTCAGTCACACAAAACTTCTAGGAGTCACCATAGACGAACCTTTGATATTCACTTGCAACACAACATCTGAAAAACTCATCAGAAACTAGGAATCATCTATAGGCACAACCAGCTCCTCAGCCCCTCCACTAAAAAAAACCCTTGCCTCCACCTACCTACTTCCTTCTCTAATGTATGGTGTCCCTCTACTTACCAACCTTCAAACCACTCTAAAAGGCCAAGCATGAGAAGTGTTATAATAAAAATTGCAAAATTTGCAACAAATTCCATAAACGTCTCCCTTTACTATACTTCTCTACACTCCCTAAAAATGTCTGAAACTACCAAATTACCCCACCTATCTGCAAATAACTACAGCTCACAAACCTATATTTAAACCTTATGATTGTACTGGCATTAGCTCTGTATTCACCTTGTACCTCCCAAATAGGCCCCTTAGATCTGAGAATGAGCAACTTCTGCAGGTTTACAAGCCAAACCTGCCTCCAGGCCAACTTCTTTTCTCTTTCTCTTTAGCCAAAATTGGAATGTTCTACCTTTAGCTAGAACAATCCACATGCACACACATGTGCGCGCGCACACATATGCATGCACGTGCGCACACACACAATGTGCTCTTACAAACACACTCCCTCTCCTAATACTAACACACTCATCTGTGCCTACCAAATGAACTGTTAACAGAGTGAATTGTCAGTCAAATGAATTGTAAAAAATTCCCCACAGAATACACTTAGGAATATTGGGGGACCAAATGGCTTTAAACAAGAAAATTATTCTTTTATACTGGAATTGCATAGAGATAGTAACATTTTACTAACTTTAATTTTATTGGTTGCCAAAAAAGGCAATTACTATAAAATGGAAATAAAAAACTAAACCAAATGAATTTGAAGTATTGAATATTGTAAAAAAGATAAAAGAACTGTAAATGGGGCTTTTAGAAAAGGGAAGGAGCAAATTACGTAGAAATAAATGGAAATTTTGGGAACAATACATGTGAGATAATGTTCAGAAGGAGGAGTCAGGTTTAAGGGAATGCAGGAATTGAATGATTTATATACTGTTGAACTAAATTAGAGTTGTTGCACAGAAAGGAAACACATATGTAATGTATAATGTATGTAAATGAACTGATAATTTAATAAAGGTGTTAAAAAATTCTGATACTGCAGTTCACAATGTCAGTACAATGAACTGTCAATATATTGAACTGCAACTATATACTCCTGTGCTGTGCCTACAAATGGTTTGTTGTGATGAGTGTGGTACTACAGTAACAGTAGACTACCTGTTAAACAAATTAAATAAATAAATAAATGTAGGCATACGTAAATTAATAGGTTCCCTATTAGAAGACCAAAGGCGCATTCTTTCAAATGCGTCTTGGTCAAACTCAAAAGCCTGAAATGGCAAAATATCAAAGTGGCTTTTAAGCAAATTCTTTCCCTGGGAAAGAATTTGCTTGGCCACTTCATTACTTTGCCATTTTCGGCATTGTAGTGCGGTCTCGGAGTTGGTATATTTAAGTACGGGGGGTGTGGGGGGTGAAGCTCCACAATTAATGTAATTTTTAAAGTGTTTTATTTATTTATTTTGTTGGAACAGCGATTTTTTTTCCCTAGGAAAAAAATCGCTGTTCTGACAGTTTGAAATTGTAAGCTTTCTCTTTCATAGGGTTGATTAATCACCATTCACTTTTTTTAAGCGTTCGGTGATTTAATATAAACCCAATTAATAGAAGTACCCAAATGTAGATATCGTTAATGTTGGCAACAAAAGATTGACAAAGCAAATACCAAAATGCCATTACAGATACACCAAGGAATACCCACAGAGCATGTAAAGAAAACTACAAATAAAACTGTAAAACAAAGTTTTATTTCAGAGTGCAAGCCCCCCTGCACCCCCGCATGTAGGGATTGCACTCGCAACAACCCCTGCTAATTATAAATACTAACTCCGAGATCTTTCTATACTGTGCAAAGGGCATATTCTCCAGCCCTGGGGATTGTGTTGTCTTGCACATGTGTCAACCATCAATTTAGTCAAAAAGATTTTGTTGACGAAACAGATGTCAACTTTAACACCAGTTGACTAAATTAGGGGATCTCATGCGTATCTATCTATATCTATAGCTATATCTATGTATCTAGTTATACATATAGATAGATAGAGAGATAGATACAGATATAGACAGATATGTGTATATATATATATATATATATATATATATATATATATAGATAGATAGATATAACCACAAGATAAGATTTCATACCAGATATAATTTGAAAATAATTCTCCATCAGTCTGATAAAAAGTATAAATATATACTTATGTTTTTTTTTTATTTTTCAAGTCATTTAGGTTTCTAATATCATGATGGTAATGGACTCCATTTCTAAGACAAAGTACAATTAAAGTTCATTAAATTAGTATTGTTTCAATCCTTGATATCAGCCAAAACTGCTCTTCGCAGCACCCTCAATGTGCCAATTAATTACTCCTTCTACAATTCATACGGGGTTACATGTACTGGTGACATATTTCAATATGATTGTAGATTCTTTTTTATAAGATCCATTGCTCCTACTACTATTGGAACTATCTGGATATCTTTCTTTCACATTGCTCTTGTTTCCTCCTGCAGATCTTGATATTTAATTAATTTATTTATTTATTCCAGTTGTTGACCGGGGTGGTCCACTGGGCTCAAGAGTCTGTTTTCAGTGGAGGCCCGGGGAGAAAAGCTCCACAGAACAATGTTACAATTCAATTAGTGACACTACAATAAAGTACAAGTAAAATAAAATAAAATACATAAACAAGATATAAGCAAAAAATTATTTGTTTATAGACAAAAGTTGGGTGGAAGTTCCACAGACAGCTGGTAAAAGCTTCCATTATTTAAGTAGTTAATAATTAAGGAAATAGGATGGTTAAATGAGGATTGTCCTGGAGGAAGAGAGGCATATAGCAGAGGAGGATGCAAATAAGTTGGTTACATTAATGAAGAAGGATAGGGGAAAATTAGTATGGTGTGGAAGATTAGCCAGGAGAGTCGGGAGATGAGAGCTTGGGTGGTGAAGAATAAAGACAGCAGTTACATTTTCTTTGAGTTTCCGGGAGTAATGGAGCTGTGTTTTGAAGGAGTGTAGGTTGTCACATGTCCTTAAAGTAGAGGGTAGGGCATTCCATTTTTTAGCTAGGGAATAGGAGAGTAGAAGTTGACCAGCAGGGTACTTGGGTTTGTGGATGGAAATAAGGTTTTGGTGGGAAGATCTGAGGGGTCTGGGGGGTGTGTAAGGTTGAAGAATATTGGATAGAGTGGGGCAGCTGTTGGGTTGGAATATTAGTTTGTGGGCAGAGACTATTTGGAGGTAGAGTAGTTGATTAGGGAGTTCAAGCCAATTTAGAGTTTGTAAGGAGGAGCAGTGATGGGAGAGGGAGTTAGCTTTGGTGGCGAATTTGGAGATTTTATTGTAGCAAACTTCTAGTTTGGAGGTTAGGGTGGAAGATAGATTTGTAAGCAGAGGAGCACCATATAGAAGAGATGGCAGGAGATAAGTAGTGGCCAAGGTGTGACGAGTAGAGGGTGAGAGGAATTGATTGTTTCTGTACAAGTAGGCCAAGTTTTATGTGGGCTTTTTTGATTTTGAGTTGGATGTGGGTGTTGAATTTTACGTGTTTGTCAATGGTGACACCTAGGAGTTTGGCGGAGGGAACAATATCAATGGTGGAGTTGTTTAGGCTAGTAATAATAAAAGAGTTTTTTTCAGTGGGGGTGGATTTAGAGTGAGAGAATAGGAGAATCTTAGTTTTGGTAGCATTAAGTGCAGGGTTGTTTTGATGCATCCATTTTTCAGTGGTTGAGAAGGCGGTTTGGGTTAGAGACTTGAGATCTGTGAAGTTGGAGGCATAGCAGATCAAAGTTGAGTCGTCTGCTTATTGGACGATTTTGGTATTGGGGATGGCTTTGTGGAAAATCATTAATGAAGATGTTAAATAGTAGGGGGCCAAGTATGGACCTTTGGGGAACTCCTGTGGGGGTAGGGAGGAAGCTGGAGGAGGCTTGGCTCCATTTCATGGCTTGGGACCTGTCTGAAAGGTAGCTGGAAAACCAGGATAGAGTATTGGGGGAGATGTTGAGGTTTGATAGATGATTTAGAAGATGAGAGTGGGAGATAGTATCGAAAGCTTTAGATAAGTCTAATAGAATAGATGAAACAAAGTTGCCAGAGTCACAAGCTGAATTAACAGTGTGTAAGAAGGAGAGGAGGGCTGTGTTAGTGTTATGTCCAGGGTGGAAGCCATGTTGGGTGGGAGAGAGCAGCTGGTGTTTGGTTAGAAATGGCATGAGCTGCAGGTGAATACATTTTTCAAGAATTTTGGAGATTGGTGAGAGGATAGCTATGGGGCAGAAGTTGGAGAAGTTACAGTTTTTGCCACTTTTATGGAGAGGGAGAATAAAAGCAGATCGCCAAAGTTTGGGAACATAGGACTCAAGAAGAGATCTATTTATCAGGATGCTGATAGGGAGTGCAATACTGTCATAGGCAGTTTTTAAGAAGGAGGAGGGGATGTTGTCAGGGGCATTGGTGCAAGGTTTGAGTTTGGAGAGAAATTTTTTTATAAGGAGGGTAGACAGGTTTCAGTTCAAAGGTAGGGGTTGAAGGAGATGAGGCAAAGGAAGCATGGCCAGAGGGAGGTGGGGGAGAGTTGTTGGGGAAGGTTTTGGTTAGCTCAGCAATGGAAGAGGTGAAGAAGGTATTAAGTAGGTTGGCAATTTCTTGGTCAGATTTGCTAGTGTCAGGGCAGGGGTTGTTAGTGGTACCAGGCTTAAGGAGAGTGTTAATGGAATTCCAGAACTGTTTAGGGTTTTTTGCATGAGCTGTTTGTAGGTGGTTGTAGTAGGACTTTTTATCCATTATGACTTGTTTTTTGGCTAGGTTTCATAGTTGTTTGGATTTAAGTAGGATATCTGGTTGTTTATGATGCAGATAGCATTTCCAAGATTTATCTCTTTGTTGCATTACTTTTTTGGTTTCTTTTGTTAGCCAAGGAGCAGTATTGGTTTTGACTCTTTTTGTTCGTATTGGGGCTAGTGAGTTTAGGACAGAAAGGAATTTGGAGTTGAAGAAATTGACGGCTTTGTCTAGGGGTAAGGTTTTTAGTGGGTTCCACTTGATATATTTAAGGGAGTCAGAGAAGGTGGAGGGGTTAAAGTTAGCTAAGTTTCGAGTATGTAAGAGTTTGTGTGAGAAAGAGGAAGAGGAAGTGGTTCTGTGGGTGAAGGCAGGTAGGTGGTCTCCTAGTGGGTTGGGAGAGACACCAGATGAAGTGGTTCTGTTAGGTTGGGACACCAGGATCCAGTTTAGGATGGAGCCTGTGAGGTTAGTTTTGTTAGGTCTGGTTGTAGAGTTAATAAGTTGAGTAAAATTGAAGAAATTAATAAATAAGGTGGGATTATGGTTGCTGATTTTTTGACAGTCTATATTGATGTCTCCCATTATAAAGGTTTCATATTTAATGTTTAAGGAGGTCCAAGAGAGGATTCTTCTAGGGTTTTGGTGTTGTTTCCAGGAGGAACATAAAGGGAAATGATGCAGATGCTTTTGTGGTCATTTAATTTTAGAATGCCTGATACTAGTTCTGCATTACTGAAGGTAGGGATGGGGATTGGGAAGGGAGTGATGGATAAGTGATTGGAGTAGATTAATGCTACACCACCACCTCTTTTATTTTGGTGGTCACATTGGAGAGAGTGGAAACTGGGGGGAAGGAATTCAGTATCTGTTATGTGAGGTTTTAACCATGTTTCTGAGATGGCTAGTATGTCAGGTGAGTTATGGTTGAGCCAGGCATGGAAGAGAGTAATTTTATTTGCTAAGCTTTGGGCATTGATGGTGAGGAATTTTAGGTATTTACAGTTAGGTTTTTTATTGGAGCTAAGGTTACTTGTTTGGGAACTGTTTGGTCTAGGGTTGGGATGAATATCGCCTGCTAAGCTAAGGTAGGAGAGAAGGTGGATAAGTTTCATAGGAGTGTGTTTGGTTAGGAATGGGTGTGAGGGGGAGGGTTTAAGTTTGTAGTATTTGGTTTGGATTTGGAAGAGTTTTAGTGTTGAGAGCAAGGTGGGGTGTAAGGGAATTAAAGAAGGGGGGATATTGTGGAAATGGTTTGTGGGGTAGGCAGGTGGTAGTTGATATTGAGAGTTTAGGTAGAGGTTGGTATAACAGGTAGTTTGGTAAAGAGGAATAAGAATGAGTAGTAGGAGAGTTGTAAGGGCAGGGATAGTAGTGGGAGGAGAGAGCATTTTGGAAAGTCTTTTGATTAGAAGTAAACAATAAAATGTTTGTGATTAGGATGATTAAGTTAAAGGATGTTGAATGGGGAGAAGAATTGCTTGATGAGGTATGGTTGGTGTAGGGGCAGGTGTTTTTAGAGAAAGTGGGAGGAGTACTGTTGTGAGGGGATTGGGTGATGTGGGAGGGAGGGAGTATGGGTTGGCAATAAATGTAGGACCAGTGGGGGTGGGTCGAAATTGGGGGCAGGGTAGGGGAGCGGAGTGAGCCCGCAGGGAGAACAAAGCAGGATGGAGCAACAGGGTAGAAGAGACCAGCTGAAAAAGTATCAGCCACTTCAGGTTTGAGCTGAGGTAAGTAGGTAGAAGTACAGTAGATTGGGTGGAAGATTAAGTAGAGTAATGTTTTTGTGTCTGTCAGTATACAAGACACTCTAGTCACTAGGTGTGGCTATTTCAATGATCAGTGCTACTTATATCTTCTTTTCATGGATCACTATATCTGGTTTTCTATAATCTTTCTTTTGAACTGTTGCTAATGAGTGATGCCATGAGATGTAAACTTTATAATTTTCTATGATGCTTTGTGGCTCATGTTTCCAGTGTTTTTCAGTCACTTCAATATCATAGTGTTTACACAATCTCAAATGCAACAGTCTTGCCATATTATTATGCCTTTCAGTATACAGTACTTCTGCCATTAGTATGTCACAACAAGCAACGAGGTGTGTAACTGTTTCCAGTTCGGTTTTACAAAACCTACATTTGTCTGTTTCTTCTAAATGTTCAATGGACTTTTCAAACCAGCATGTACATAGTCCACTATCTGGGGCTGCCAATATTAACCTTTCATCTCTTGGTTTGAATTTTGAATTCACCTCTACTTCACCATTCCTGCATTTGGTCCTGATCAACATGAGGTTCTTCCAGAATTTTTTCTATACTTGCAACAATATTTATGCATTTTCCACATTTCTTGCCTTCTCATTTGGTCCTTCACCTTATATTCTTTCTTTTGTTTTTTGGCACATTCAGTTGCTGCTTGATTTTTAACTACTTCTTGTTTTATTTCCATTCCTGCTTGATGCCGATATGCTTCTGATAGATTAAGCAGAGAAGTCATCTTAGATTTATTCTCCTCATGTTTCAAAACTTTCACTAGGTTTGGGTCTTCTGAGGTCAGCAGATATGTGTGGAGGCCCATGATTGCTGATCTATACATGTAATCAATTTCAAGGAGACCCATCCTTCCTTCAGAATGGGGAATATATAATCTTGGTATGCACTGATTTTTATAAATCATTTGATGAGCATGAATCATCCTTCTTGTCTTCCTATCTAATATAGCCAACAGGTTTTGGTGCCAGTCACACCAAAACTGTAAATTAGGACAGGAAGAGCAAATTGGTTTATAGCTTGGATTTTGTTCCTAGATGTCAACACTGTTTTCAGGATTAATTTAAGTTTTCTAAAGTATTCCTTACTAAGTTTTATTCACATTTGTTTATGTTTTATTGTTCATCCTTCATTGATTCCCAGATATCTATACACTCCCTCTTGCTCATGTTCTTTTATATCACATTCTTGTCCCAAACTGATGTTTTCCTGGTGCTACAGTTTTCCTGCTTTAAAGGTTGCTTTTGCACATTCATCAAGACCAAATGACATTCTTATATCATCTGAAAAAGTTTTGACAACTTGCAGTTGTGCTTTCAGTTCCTCATCTGATGAGCTATACAGTTTTAAATCATTGACAAAGAGAAGATGAAAAGTCTTTACACTTTGTTGTTTTCTAGCAGCCAAATTATATGCATGGCCTAAGCTGTTAAGAGGACAGCTTAATGGGTTAAGTGCAAGGCAGAATAGCCATGGTGACAGAGAGTCACCCTGGAATATCCCCTTTGAATGTTCATCCCTGGGATAATAACTTGTTCTTTATTGTGGCTTAATTGCAAAGTGGTCTGCCACTGCTTTATTTAACAACAAATTAATCTTTTTTTCCATATGACTTTCTTTTATTGCCCTTTTGTTCTACTGCCATAATTGAGTTTTCTTCTAAATGACTATAAACTCTGCATCAGTTCCTGTGTATAGTTTATATTTTGTTGGAAGACAAGTTATCGGTCTATAATTTTTAGGGTAGCTTGCAGGTTCAGTCTTAAATAGGAGCATTGTTTTTTCTGTTGTTAGCCAGGTTGGTGTCTGTTCAGGGTGTGCATATAAATAGTTCTTACTCATGTCTAAATCCTCACGCAAAAATATTAATATTTTAATCAAAAGTTAGGTACTGCATTTGGGCCTGGGGTTTTTTCTGGGCCTGGGGTTTTCCAATTAAAGGCTTTTCTTAACTTTGTTTCAATCTCTCTGGCTGTTACTTCATCCCATTTCATATCTTGTATCTTTAAACTTCTTATTCTTTCTTTTTTATTTATAGATTTTCAGCATCTTTGTTATGCTCCACAGGATCTTAATAGATATGTGTCCAAAATGTATCTATTTCTTCTTTTTTTGGAGGTCTTTCATTTCCTTTTAACTTGTTTCCCAAATCTCTATAAAACTTTTTGGTGTCATCAATATATTTCTTATTTTCTACTTTTCATTTAAATTTATTTGCATGTCTTCTAAGTTTTTCTGCCTGTGCTGAGATTTTTAGTTTATTTGCGATGGTGCATAGTAAATCCTGGTCTGTTCTAATACTGTGTATTGCTTTTATCATGTCTATCTTTCTTAGTATTTTGTTGATTTGTTCCCTCCTCTATATTCTTCTAACAGTGACACTTCTTGTCTTAATTGCTTTATAGTTTTCTCTATTCGATACTTCCACAATGGTATTTGATTTCTCCCCTTCCTTTCCCTCACTACCCTGTGTTTTTGTGGTAGAACTTTATCAGTTATTAATTTAGCTGCACAGTAATATATCCTCTTTACTTCTTTTATATCGCATGGATCTTTATGGATAGTCCTCATTACTGTGTTCATTTGTTTTATCAAACTTCTGACTTTTTGGGTTTTATTGACCTTCTGCAGTGTATTTCTGTCACTGATCTTAATATGTCTATTTATGTCTACTAAATCAAGCAACTATTCTCTTAGCTCATTTTCTTCTAAATTGAGAACACATTTTTTGTTTTCCATTTCCTGCGGGCATTCTAAAGAAAGTTCTATAGCATCTTCCTGTGGCACATTCTCTTCAATTTCATCCAGTGCCCTCCGTTGCTCTGTCATATGGGAACTCACTGGCCTATCAGTCCTCAACATTGACTACATTAGAGTTTCCACAGTTTCCTGTTCCTTCCCTTGCTGTTCAGCTTCAAGTGAACATTTATATTGGTTTCCTGTGGAAGGCTCCAAAATATCTTCATATGGCTCCTGACCAATTATGTTCCATTCCAATGGTTTCCCCTTAATTTGGATATCCATTGCTCTATCCTGTTGTTGTGCTTTCTGAATTAGATTTTCTACACTGAGTCCTTCACTTCCCTGGTACTCCATAACCTCAGTTTTAGATGATTGAGGCAAACTCTGAAAAAAGTCTCTGGTTACAAGCAGATGAAAGCGTTCAGTTTGCATTCAATAAATTATTTGTTTTATTAATCTGTTTGGTCCGTTATTCAGTGGCATTTGTGGGTTTTCTAGTTTGGTTCGTGGCTGTTTTTCATTATGCTTTTCAGGAATCTTTGAATTTTGGTTGTGGGTTCTCTGATCGGGTATGAAAACTCATTTTCAGGAGAGGGTCAGTGAGAAATGTGTTACTAAGTCAAATCAATAATAAAGGAGAAACAGAAATTCAGCAAGCAATAGTCAAATGGTAACAGCAAAACATACAGACTATCTGGACTTGGACAAGGCCTTTAACACTAATTCCCATGCAGTCTTTATTAGCTCACTTGTAAATCAGAATACAAATTAATATGTTGTGCAGGGAATAACTAACTGGTAGTCTGACAAAACCCATGTGAGGGTTGCAGGTGTCACTTCGTAAAGCAAAAATGTTGCCAGTGGTATACTGCAGAGCTCAATTTTGGGCTTTCTCCTATTTGGCATTTATTTCATAGGCCTTCAATTCAACATTCCTGGCCCCTGGTTAACTAAGTCTGCAGATGACTGCATATTGGGTGCTGTTATTTGATCTTAGACTGAATCACAATTGCTTCAGCATGGATTAGAGTATGTTAATAATTACTTCATTGTTAAAAACAAAATATTTCCACATCATACCACATATACAATAAGCCCCTCTAATCAGACACTGTCACACGGGCTCTAGGCACTCTTGTTGATAATTTCTTATCTTTTGACAATCATGTCTCTACAGTAGTTCAAAAAGTCTTCTGTCTGGCTCATCTAATTTCCAAACATATCTCATCTCGAAGTAAAGATGTCTTAATTCCCCTTTTCTCATCTCTCATCAGGCTCATTATTGAATATAGTGTCACCTTTGGCATATATTTGTCTAAACATATCACTCAACTTGAGAGATGTCTCAGATTAATAACTAAAGGGATCAGTGGCATCTAGACCTTTAGTTATCCAGACAGTCTGGCAGCCCTTTCTCTTTACTCAGTCTGTCATAGACTTCTTCACGAAGATTTGTGTCTAGCATTCAATCCATGAAAAAATCTAACCTTCTTTTATTCCTTTGCAAAACAAATGATTCCTCAATTACCTGGTTAAAGGAACTAAACTTTTATCAACAGATAAATAAGCCAGGTTTGTATGATAGATTCATAACCTGACATATGTTTACCTCTGGCACAAGGTTCTACTACATAACAGTTATATTACCCTTGCAACCTTCAAGGCAAACCTAGATAATTATTTTGGAAGCCTTTAATAGTCCCCCATTCTATCCTGTCTAGCCCTCCTTAAAGTTGTAGGGAACTTGTGAAAAGGGTTTATTGACTAGACATTTAATGGTATGTAGACTAATTAACTCAGCTATGAATGCATGAACCTATGAACATCTCAAAGAGAGACATGACAGTGTAAAAGGCAAGATGTATTACATTGCTAGTGCTAGAAACAATAACAAAACACAACTGGAACAATAATTGATTAACTACAGAAAACTACAAGCATAACGGCAAAACCTGACAATTGTCTAAGGACTAAATACATGTCACTGGAAAAAATAATTATCTATGTGAAAACATTGTATAACTTTTGTAGTAAAAAAGGGACAATTGTAACAAGCAAGGAAAAGTATGTAAATGCAGGAGAGGAAAGGAGAGGAGAGGGAAGAGAAAAGGAGGTATTTAATTGTTTAACTGTGTCCTTTTTTAGTGAGACCTGACAAAACAAACCCAATTAAGCAAATGGGATCAATGTCAGAGAAAGTATAATCTGCTCTAAGGTCATGTAACTTCACATCTGAATACATTAAGTAACAAGCTGCAGGGGAGATGCACCACACACAAGAGGTGTAGGAGATTTGCCACTATTTTAAAAGATCTATTTTTTATTCTGTGTGGTTAACTTATTTAATTTTATTAGGCCATACTAAAATGGGACATGAAAAATGTGATGTAACCAAAAATTAAGTAATATATAAAATCTAAAATAACTTTGTGCAACTCAAAATGATCTGATACCACTATTTTTATAAGAAGTAGCATAATTTACATGCAGAAAATTTGATAATGGGATTTGAATTATGTCACTCCTGCAATTATAAGACCAGTTCCTGAAAACTGGTATTAAAAGCACATTTTAAACTCATTCTGTTTCATAATGTATCTTACATTAATTGAGACAGCACTCCAAACCTTGGCTAAATACTGAAAAAGCCAGTGTCAAACAAAAATTTTGTTTTGTATGACATTATGACATGCTGTCTGAGGAACAGGGATCTCATGAAGATACACAACACTGCAAACAACTGATTAGATCAACTACCTCATTGTTGTTCAGTGGTTTAATTGCAAAATTGAGTTATAAAATATTCAACTTACTATTCAGAGCATAGTGAGAAAACAAAGCCAACCTTTATTAAAGTGTTTATGATTCAAATAGTCTACAATAACATTATAAAAATATAAAGTATTAAATTATTCTAGCAAACAATATCACTTCAGTTATTAAAAGTAGGCATGTATTACTATTACATTATGGACCAGTATAAACTCTGCTGAATAAGTCCCCTCAGGGACATCCTAAAGATGGTAAGAGTTAAACATTCTTGCATTTCATTAGGTAGTAGTCCCCCAGTCCGGTGCCTGGGAAAGAATAAAATAATAATAATAATAATAATAATAATAATAATAATAATAATTGTAAAGCTAACATTTCAGAGCAGGTCTTGTAGCCCAGTAGCAGCACATCTCCAATTGAATGGAGCAGTTGACTAGTCAGTAGGGAAGCCACACTCTTTAAGACAAGTACAAATCAGGTCATGTATGGCTTGATATGTCACAGTATGGAACTTCTCCACTGATCCTGAACCATCAGTACTAATCAGGTCATGTATGGCTTGATATGTCACAGTATGGAACTTCTCCACTGATCCTGAAACATCAGGCAGCCAAATTAGATCCTGCAACACAAGAGAAGTAGGGCAATATCTGGAACAACCAATTAAAAGAATGGCTGCAGAACTGTGGGCCTCCCTGAGCCAGTCCATGTCTGTCCATGAGCTCAAGAACTGTACATTGCAATAGTCAAGATATGAAGAGAAACATGCGTATAATGCAATTGAAAAATCTTCACATGAGATGATGTGCTTTCCCCAGTAAGTATTTCTAAGATAAAATATGATAAGTTAAATGAATGATGTCACCTTGTTCATAAGTGTTAAGCAGATCATATAAGACCATTGCAAGACCATGCAGTATTTCATAGATTCATGGATTAATACTAGGCTAACCACTCTTTATGGGCCATTTTAAGTCTTGCCAGAAAGACCATATGAGAATCAAACCCTGCACCTTGTGTTTGTAAGGTAAACACCTTAACCATTATGTACTGTCAAACTAATTCCTACCAAACATGAGCATGGAAGCAAAGTGAGGAGCTATAGGAGGTTCTGTTTTACATGGATGATGTTTAACTTAGCTAGAATGAGTGTATTCCAGCAAACATACATCCAGGCAAGGATTTCCTCCTAAGCAGTCCTCATGGAAGAGAGAGGTTGACATATATTCCTGATATTAGAAAAGGTACACTGGGTGTCACTAGCATAACAATTATAGCTAAAACCTGGTCTGCTGTTGAGTACACCTTGAAAAGTAATGTATCCTAAAAACAGTCTTAATTAATTATACACTTCAGAGAGCATACTACAAAGCAATTACTCCGCAGACAATTGTTCAAGTGTGCCCCAAGAGTTAACTGTATCTGAAAGACCATAGTGGGTCACATCTGCTCAGTTATGTCCCAACATTAATGTGGTATCAGATACCAATGTGAGATCAAGATGAATTATAGTATAATAGTCACAATGAGATGTTGCCAGATGAAGGTCAGTCAGTATCTGGATGGATAGCAAGCAAAGAGTCACTGAGATATTTAGAAGGATTCATGTTCTACATATACAACTGTATATATAACTTAACACAAAAAGAGAAAGTTTTATATATATATATATATATATATATATATATATATATATATATATATATATATACACACACACACTGCAGATGTTCTCCCTACTATGTATATCCATTTATGACTCTGAAAAGCAGGTATAAATGCTGTAATAATTGTAAGAGCCTAATGTTGAAGAGAACTGCATATTACTGATCTGGAATTTTACTGATCAAAGAAACGTTCTTCATTCCTACTGTTGCAGTATTCTATAGGCTATATAGGTTGTTTCTTGGCAAAGGCACAACAACTATCCAGATTCCAAAAGTTCTGGCTTCCTCCTACACTTCCACTCTGACTGCTGTCTGGTCAGTCCAGAGGAAGGAAAATCAGCAGGCAGAGTTGAAAATCTTCAGTACTTTCTTGTTGCCTCGTGAAGAAGCAGCTCATGAGCTTCACTGGAGCAGCAGCTGGTACGTCATCTCTTTTCTGGCAGATAGATTCCCTTTGTGGAACCCTTCCACAGAGAAAATTGAATTATTTATATATATCTAAATAAAAGAAAAGTGTGATTTTACATTTATTTACATTGTTGGTTCTGTCTCTTTAAGAGACATGGTATTTCTTTAATATTGGAAGTTTCTTGTCAGGGACCACTGATTAGCTTCATCAAATCTGGGGGCTAAGTTTTTGATGATACGTACTGCTTACATAAATGTTTCTGTTTTTGCTTGAAAGTTTTGTGTGAGGAAGTGTTTTATTTCAGTAGGGAATTATACTGGTGCTGTAGTGCTTTTGTTTCTGCTTAAACAACATACCTACCATTTTTTTAAAGGGGTTTCTGACAGGAATTTAGTGTGTTGCGTATGCATTACAGTATTTTGGGGACATTGTATGTGAGTGGAGGTGTAAGAGTTCTGTTTGTGCAAACTGTTTGACAACTTACCTTCTGATCAACTCATTCCAGTGCTTCTGACCACACCAGAAGAATCATCCCCAGTCACAGCATGGACACTTATCCCAGTTGTCCTGATCTGACTTCTGTAATTCCTAGAAATAAAAATCAACTTACCAAAGAACCCTCACTAATTCTGCAGGCTCATCCTTCACCTCAGACGAAGATGGCTGACTCTTTAGTGGCCAGCAGATATTCCTCAGGCCACTCACTTTCCTCTCTGGCTTTCTCTGGTGTAGCCCTTTCAGCCACCACAAACCGGGGGTGAGCCACATCCTCTTTAGTTGTTCCAATGTGTATTAAAGGCATCAGCAAACCATCTTTTCTGGGGCACAGAAACTTCCTGGGGAATACTGTTTTATGCATACAGAAGAGACCTCTTGATGAGGCAGATGTTCCTTCTCCAAGCCAGTCACCGAAGATACCTGTAAAGAAAAAAGACCTTGTATCTATAAGAAAAGGAGATTTTCTTACTTTAGCCAAAAATTGTTAGAAACAGTCAATCCTGGCATATAGAATTCACTACCTGTAAATTAGGTCAGTCAATATATTACTGAGGATGACAGATGATTCTGACAAGGTTTTATCTCCTGCAGATTCTCAAGCCCAAAACTCTAATGCTGATTAAAACTAGTCCTCACAAACTCCTTTGGAGGAATTTTATATTTGTTTTATCAGATTATTGCCAGGATGAATGAGATGTTACTTTTGGGAACAAATGGATGTTGCACTGAACTGAGGAGATATTATATATTATAAGTAAATGCACCTCATTCTGTCTATTCTTCCCCTAGTGCCAGTACTATTGGATGTATATAATGCTGCTTGCAACAACTCTGATTTACAACCTTCAGTCCCAAAAATGAAGATAGGCTTTACAAAGTTTCTCAAAATATCAAGATATTGTTTTCTGATCTTAAGTCTGACCCTGCAGCAATCTCAACATCTATGCGAACAGAAAACAGTCTACTTGTAACATTCAATCCATACCTAGAGAACAAGAAGAAAAGATTTTGGACAGATTTGATGAGAGTTTTCTCTTCTTCCACTTTGGGGGATAGAATTCTTAACTAACAGAATCATAAGTGGATGTTTGTGTTTTTTTATTTAGATGGTTTGAGAGACCTAACACCCTATTTCCCTGTGAAGTAGTCCTTATTCAATTCTATTAGTTTCCAACATTTCCCATGTATCTAAACATGCCTTAATGAATGTGTATGATTGGAAAATACTGTGTCTAGGGCTTCTGCTTCTGCTACTGTTTTGAGGAGGTATGTCTGCATGCAAAACCAAGTTTTCTGATGATGTAAAGGCTGAAGTTTTAAATGCAGCTTCGGCTTAGGAGGATTTATTTGGCCTATCTGCTACTTAGGTCCTAAAATTATTTGGTGACAGGGGGAAATTAACTCAGGGATTTTCTAAGATTTTTTAGGCCCTCATCTTATAAACCTCTCTGATCTCCTTTTTTGTCTATGAAACAAAACAAGCAGTCCCTACCTTCCCAGGCTAAATGAGGAAATAAAAAGAGATGGTAGGAGTGGAACAATAAGGAAAAATAATCCTTTCCAAATAAGAGATAATCTGCAACATCAGAATGACTACTGCTCCAAGGGTGTTTACAAAGTGTCTAGCTCCAGTCGTAACTTATTGCAGACTGAATGAATGGCGCTTACATTTTCCTTATTTAGATTACATACTTATCTTTGCAGAGCATTCTCGCAGATGTCAAGATGGCTTAACACAGGTTTCATCTCTTCTAATCAATATGGGATTCCAGATAAACATTCAGAAATCCTCCTTGAACCCATCAAATAGGAATGTCATTCTAGGATGTCTTACTGACACTGCAGAAGAAGACTGTTTTGATGCAGAAGAGGGTGGATTTTTATCTGAAAACTTTCCTGAGTTTTTCAACTGAGTCTCAGATTTCAGTCAGAGAGGTTCTCAGGATGCTAGGATTCGTGGCATCTGTGAGTCTTAGGATTCATCTTGTCTGATTACACATGAGAGAGATTCAATGGTATCTAAAAACAGGTGCATGTCAAGTCAATGAAGGTAGTTTTCTGGTGAAATCAAAAAGAATGAATACTGTTCAATAAATCTACTTTCACCAACAGTGGAGTTTGTCTATTTCTCCACAGTTGTGCAGTCTCAGAGCTGGCATATATAATTCCTGGGGCTGTGGATGGTGTCCATTGTAATGTTTGCTGAAGGTGGTTTCAGCAAACTATTTTTAATTAGTAACAGTTCAAAATGAAGCCCTAAAAAAACAGATGGACCCAACATTTTGAATAGTCTGGGAGTTCAGATAGCAATCCAAATCTTGGGCTTTGTGACTACAGATACAAGCAAATCCATGTCTCCTGTACCTCCAAGTCAATGTGTAACTACGGACACCTTAGATTTTCCTTGGGGGATATTTTCCATGTGGGATTCTTGAGAGAGACCAAAGGACATAAATATAAAAGTGATGTTGGCTGTGGTCCATTCCTAATTTTTTTTTCATGATCTATGGTCTCCAGGACCTCTCCAGGTGATTACTGATCAACAAGCAAGGGGACACATGCTCATACCTTCTAGGCAGGATGGCTATGATTGTCAGTGCAAAATGTAGTGACAGACAGCTGAGCAGGCCCAGAAGAGACCCTCGTAAATGGAAATTGAATGATGGGGGGGGGGGCTCCAAGTATTGATCAACTTGTGGGGAATATCTCAAGTAGATCTTTTTGCCTTCCTTAAAAACAGAGATCTCAACAGATTTTGCCCCAGGATGCATGCAAACAGACCTGGAAAATAGTTATTTATTTCATTCATTCCCATTGATGGGAATGTTCCTGTATACACATCTACCTTTTTCACTGTTATCCAAAGTAATTCTGAAGACCCGGGAGAATTGTTCAAAAATAATTTTGACCTAATTTTAGCCCAGGCAACATTATTTCTCCTTTCCTGTGGAACTGGTTAAGGACAATTACCACAAGCTTTCTTACAAAACAGACCTACCAGCACAAGACAAGGGGAGTTTGATACACCCTAGTTTCAAAAAACATCTTCAACTAACTGCCTAGGAAAGTCAGTTAGAATCCCTTTTAAGCACATCTTTTCAGAGGACATGCAGCAGGTACTAAACGAGGCAAGAACACCTGCTACTACAAAATGTTATATTGGCAAGTAGAAGAGATTTTCAAGTTAATGCCTTGCCAACAACCAGGGCCCTATCAGAGATTATGTTCAACTGGTGCTCAAGTATTTGTGTAAGATACTATCCTCTGGCCTTTCATACTCCTCCATCCAGGTGCATCTTACAGCCATTTCAGCATGTCTGCCCATGGATCCACACCTTTCTTCTATGTTTTTAGTAATTTGGTTTCAGAAAGAAGTGTTACACATGAGTCCACCATGCAGACTGGTTACTCCTTCCTGATATCTTAATGTTGTGCTGGAAAAGTTAACCACGTTTCCATTTGAACCTGTACATCAAGCAGACTTAAGGATCATTATAGGAAAAACTGTTTTACTTATTGCTCTGACATCTGCGAGTAGAGTATCTGAGTTGCAAACTTTCATGATGGGTAAACCCTATCCATTCTTCCATTAGGATAGGATACCATTTAGAGCAAATCCCTCTTTCATGCACAAGGTTGTTTCAGAGTTTACTATGAATTAAGCCATCAATCTCCCAGTGTTCTATCTTGACCCTCACAAACAGGGAGGAAGAACTCTACATACTTTGGACATGCATAGGCTGAGCAGCTATTTATATTTTATGGTGGGACTAAGAAAGCCCAACCCATGTGAAAATTAACTATTTCCAAATAGTTGTTCTTAGTGATTGCCTTTATTTATGCTCAGCATGGTAAACCATTCCAGGCAGTATCAAGGCTCATTCTGTAAGGCCCTTGTCTTCCACAATGGCATATTGGATAAAGATATGGTCTAGAAGTATTCTACAGACAGCTACATGGTATTCTGTGCATACCATTGCGAGGCATCATGAAATAGAGTCTTCTTCTAGATCAATGAAGGTTTTCCTAAGACAATTCTCCAGGGGGTCCTGGATCCATATATCCTTCCTCTTCCGGGTTGAATAGGCTTTGGTAATCAACCCATATATCCTAAAGACTGCTGCAGCAGTGGGAATGATGAACATAGCATAGTTATGTAAGTTGTATTTACCCATAACAATAGATGATTGAATTCCACAATGCTGAAGTAGCAGCACCCATTCTTTACCTCCCTAGCATTGTATGTAGTTATTAATTTGTTCAGGATGAGTAACCTGCTTCTTAACTTTTAGGAAAGAAAGTCCTGAAAATTTTCCACTCTGACTGCTGATTCTCTCTGCTCAGGGTGGACCAGTCATTAGTCAGAATGGATGCATGGGAGGGTGCCAGATCTTCATCAAGTTGGCCATTCGTTGTGTTCTGGACAGCTTAAAGGATACTGCAGCAGATAGGAATTGGAAGATCAGTTGTTATGGATAAATGCAACTTACATCACTACACTTTCGAAGGTGTGTAAGAATCTACCTGATTGCCTGAGAGTCATTTGTGCAGTTGTTACTATTAGCAAAGAGAATTATCATACATTATCTCTGCACAGGCAGCATATTCAACCTTGCACCAATATTACTGCAGTGCTTCTGGTAAAAACTCTCAATGCCCATATGACACTGGCAATTCTCGACCCTAACTTGGTAAACCTTAATTGTAAATCATTTTTATTGTTGCTATATGCTTAGAAACAGGAAATGCCTTCCTGTTCAACAGACTGCAAAATCTATGGGGAAATTGAAAAACACAATTCTGGTTGGTCTGATGTCACACAAATTTCATTTGCTACCATAACACTGAGGCAGATCAATAAATAATACTTGTTAAGCAGGTAAGCTCACATAAGTGTACCGTCCCTTCTCTGCAGTGATTTAGGAGTGGTGTGTGGTTTCATGCCTACCCCTTGGCAAGAAAATGTAAACTATTGCAATTAAATTCAGGACTGTTGCCGGGTGGAGGTCTAGCAATGCAAAGGCTTAAATCCCTGCACCAAACAATGTTCCTATATGAGCACAAATTTAGCAGCTCTGGTATACCCAGACTCAAGTCTTTCACATTGAGCTGAAATGTATATATATATATATATATATATATATATATATATATATATATAGATAGACGATAGTCCCATATCATAATAGATATGGGAGAGAAATGATAACTATACCGCAGAATTTTAGAATAAAGTAGTGCCATGGTTGATGGATCCTCTGGGTTTTGATAGCATTTACATATGGCATGAGCCACTTGTAGCCCCAAATTAACATAGTTGTTCAGGTCACATTTTGGTTATAATATGCCCTAACATGTTTTAATCTGCAGTGTAGACAAAGGATTAAGGCTATGAACTGATAATGAGCTTTATTTTGTACTACCAGGTTTGTTTCTCTTTGCTTCTCTTACTTGTCATGTGTTTGCTGTGAGGATGAGCATGTCAACTAACTAGACAGGTCTTCTGGGTGGGCCCTGAAAAGAAGCCCTTCAGCCTAGCAGGTTTGCTTTGTTAATAAACCAGTCAGTCAATCAATCAATCAATCAATCAATCAATCAATCAATCAATCAATCAAAATCATAAAACTAATGCTAATCTCTTTGCCACCTTTTATTCTCTGTGAAGTTTGTTTCCAGCTAATCCAATATAAACAACAGTGCAGTAATGCAATTCTGATGTATGATTCATTGGATCTGTAATGTTTCTGGGCTAACATACATTTAACTGTAATTCTGCATTGAATATTGTAAAGCAATAAAACTCCTGTGAGGTCCACATTTATGAAAGCCCTATGATTCTTTGCTTCATTGAAAGGGATTAATGGCCATTTTAATAATACAGATTTGGGAACAACTTTCTCTCTAGTTCCACTGCAACACACTCTTAACCAGTAAGATGTCTGCCTTATCAGATCTAAGTCAGAAAAGAGTTGCAAGACTCCCGTTGCCTGATCTCCTAAATGCCATCAATCAAAACTGAAATATTTACACTGGGTTTAATCAGTTTCATTTATATCCCAGTCCTAGTGAAATTAAAGACATGTAAAGTCTTACTCATTGTTAATGTTGCATAGTAAACAACTTAGCAGACAGAAAGCTTGAAAAAGTCTTTCATTTAAAGGAGTAAACCTTGTTTTCATATGCAGTATATGTGTGGGTGGGTGGGGTGGGGGGCAGGGTGTGTGCATGACTGTGTATGTGGAGTGTACCTATGTATGCATTCATGGTGTGTGTCAATGTGTTAATTTCAGCATGCATGCATGCATTTGTACTGCACTAATTTGCTCTCCTTTCTTTGTAATATCAGGATTATGATTGTAAATTGGCCTTGTAGTTTTCCATAGTTCAGTAGGTCCAGAGGATCACCATTAGACAAAGCTGTAGGTCACTCTTTCCTACATCTACTGTCCTGATGTGTGCATGATGGATTTCAGATCCTGGATCAACAAGCTTTGTTCAGAGTCAATTTACTGAAGAGAAGCTCTAGTGTTAACCATTGTCACATTCAGTGAACAAGCCAATGACTATAATTATAACTCTGCAAATACCTGAAGGCTAAACGGTTCCATTATTCTACAGGGAATTAGACCTGGAACATTTTAATTTGAATTTAGTTGTACAAGGTTGAAAACTGAGTATAAGGATGTGTTTATGAATGTAACCATTTCAGTGTGAGTAGCCAGACAGAGCGCACACACACACACACACACACACACACACACACACACACACACACACACACACACACACACACACACACACACACACACACACATGCACACACAGACACACACATGTACACACAGACACACGCATACACAGATGCACACACACACACACACACACACACACACACACACACATGCACACACAGACGCACACACACAAAATCATAAACTGTAACATTAGCTCTACTGAGGTCATCACATCATTTTCCTATATCAAGTACTTGCTGAGTCAGTAGTTGCAGATGCAGTACTGTCATGTGGCACAAGATGCCTTGCAGAAAAAAGCAATAAACTATGATGGATGGCTACCCTCATGAGACCAGCTTCTTTTTAGAAGGCAGGCTAATTTAGGCGACATTCCAAAAGCTAAAAAAGTGGTGGACATAATAGAACAGGCCAAAGATATTGCAATGTTCTGAACAGCATTTTCTGCTTTCCTACTTATGATAATCATTTTCACTTGGATGCTCTTAGAGGGCCCATCCCTCTAGTGTGTCAATATTAGTTAATGTTAAGAAAAGCAGATTGACAGTTTTGCATAGACTATGTAGTGGTAAGTATTAGATACAGAGCTATACATGTGTGTACAGATATATACATATATATATACCTATATATATATGTGTGTGTGTGTGTGTGTGTGTGTGTGTGTGTGTGTGTGTGTGGCTCTACTACACATGGTCGGCATTTCAGAATGTCGAAGACCATATGCTTGAGACCATATGATCAGTATTCAAAATGTCGACCATGTAATAAAAAAAAAAAACACAACGACAACTTACTTTCACACTGCTAGCAGGGGGGCTATGTCCCCCTGCACCTCTCCCCTGGGGGGCTCTGGCACCCACACCCCCCATAAGTTAAATATACCAACTCCGAGATCGCACTACAGTGTGGAAGATGGAAATCTTTCCATTCCATACTGTACAGAGATCCCGGTTCCACATGATCAACATTTCAAAAGTCGATCATATGATCTCGGCCATATGGTCTTCGACATTCTGAAATGTCGACCATGCGTAGGGGATCCATATATATATATATATATATAAAAAGGTTTACTATTGTATTTTCGAAACTTCATTGGTTGTCCAATCACAATGTTGACCTGAAATGCCGAATACGGATCATCAAAAAAGCGGCCATGTCAAAACTGAATATTGACACCTGTAGTTCAATGTATTCGACAAAGCAGGAGGTTTTGCTGTGCATCCTAGTGTACCGTTACACTATACAATGAAAGGTACATTTACTTCACTATTTTGCAGGGGGGGGTCAGGCCACCCTGCATCCCCTATGTGGGGGGCTGTGCCCCCCGCACCCCCTGCAAATTACATATACAAGTCTGAGATCACACTACAGTGAGTAAATGGGTTAATTCTCCGATCCTCACTGAACCACTATCTCCACTCACAAGTCGGAACTCAGATAATTGAGGTACACTATCCAATCACTGTAGTGTATTCAATGTTATCTGGTTCGGCATTCTGCCTCCTGGAAAACTGCCTTTTGAATAACCCATTCCCGACCGACTGCCATTTGAAAATACAATAATAAACCTATATATATATATATATATATATATATATATATATATATATATATATATATGGAGCTACTGAGTGACAAGTTATGAATATATACAGGAAGAGAGAAAAAGAGACTGAGAGGGAGATATAAATTGGATCTACTAAAGTTAGTCTAAATTTTAGTAGATTGTCATGAAGAACATTGATGGGAAAAGGTTGGAAAAACAAAACAGTGAAAACCTAATAAGCATGCTTTGAGGCTTAACCTCACAGCATGCAAAGCAAAACTTTTGCTTTTACAAATGGCCCTCCTGCACCCTCCTCACCCTATTATAATAATATATGCTATGTCTGAGATTATACAGTCCACAGAGAAATAGCATATTCCCCAACCTGCCAGAATTGTCAGTCTCACACACCTGACGACCATCTGCTTTGTTGACCAAAGTGTGTCAACAAAATAGATATTGACTTAAACCACACTCTGCTAAAGTAAGTAAACTGTTATACATACACACACACACACACACACACACACACACACACACACACACACACACACACACATATCTGTATTAAGTTTATTCAATAACCTAGTATTCACAGTGGACATTCATGTCTATCATTTTTAGGAAAGGCTGTACATGCCATGACACTAACCATTACATTTTTCTTGTTAGTAGTGGAATGCATTCTTCTTCTGACACAAGGACTTAATATTCAGTGATATTTACCTTTAAATCCTTCCTGGAAAATTTTAGGGAATCAGAAAATATTTTGTCATGAGTTACTGATAAGGTCGCTTCATTATCCCATGCTGTTTCATTTTTTGCCATAATGAGATTCAGAAAAAGTTGCTCTTATTATTGAGGACTGCTTTCATCTGCAATGACCATGAAGTGTCTAACTGTATTTTTCAAAACTGCTGGGTGTTTTGCAGCACAAGTGTTTACAGCTTTGCAGTCACAAACCTCTGTGTCCAAATGAGTTATTCCAAATAACTTTTAAGCAGTATCGCGTCTGAGCTTCTTGCGGTTTAGGAATGCATGCTCAGAGTTACAGGGTACAACAGCAATTTTTAGTTACTTAGTACATGATGAACATATCCAGACTTCATGTGTATCATTTCTTTTATCGAAGATGACTTTCCCTTCTCCAGCCATGTGCTGAGATTGCATTATGGCAGCATGCACTGCTTGACATCACCATATGGCTTAACACATCAGACAGAGTCCTCAATAACCCATCTTTCTGAATTACATGTTTTGACTACGGGCAGCTTTGTTTTATGCCTATGCCTTAGGCCACCTACAAGCTGTCCCTGTCCATAAGTGCCACAGGCAACAAGCCATGGGTAAATTTACAATTTCCTATCCATTGGTCCAAATCACATTTGATTAGGCTTAGGGAAGAGCACTGTTTCACATGAATAAGCAGTTTGTCCCAGTGAAGGAGTAATCTTTGAGACACACGCCTGTCTGTCCAACATGTTTTGTTTATGTCACAGATTAGGTTTAGATTCTTAGATTGGGTGATTCTAGTGTTGTTTGTTTTTGAATGTGTAGGAGATCCATCAGAGTTGGATCGGATAATGTCTTGTAGGATAGGCATAGATCACCCCAAATTTGCTTGTAGGAGACCAAATATAGGGACAGAACTTTGTGGGAGTCTGTACTAGACATATTATTTACACCCTGTATTCTTTTAGTGAGAAACCTCTGAGGCCATTCCAGGTGTTGCAAATGCCTGGTCAGTCAGGTACATGCCGAAGTGTGCATTGTACTTGATTAACAGTCTAATTAGGGTTGAGTGTAAAGAGACTATTATATTCTAGTTAAAACAAACTAGGCGACTCTGTATAGCACGGACTTGTTTATTATAAAATAAAATACAATACAAAACAAAACTCAGAGCAGACTTGATGAACAGGAAAAAGATACTAAGCGCTTTCACCCCTACACACTTGAGGTATCATCATATCAGTTGCTAAATGACACACTTCCTTTAAATAGTGAAACTGATATCAATTAACCAATCACAATACAATGAATATAGATAAATACCTGTAATATAATAGTCTACGTTTTTCACTTGTTTTTTACTATTATATTCTAGATCCGGGCTGCATGTCCTTACTTATAAGTTGTGCCACATACAATAAATTGCTCACTACCATGGACGCATGGTGATCAAAGTTCAGCTTACTGTAAATCTGAGTTCCTAAGCCCCTTACCAAAGGATCTACTCTTAGGGGAGTGAAAATCTTCCCAAAGGGTATAATTATGCATTTTTTGCACTGAGTTTTAGACCATAGTTCTGGCATCAGTTATTTTTCTATGCCAGATCTTCTTGGAGGATATCTACATCCTTGGAGGAATTGCACCCAAATTGTAGTCATCAGCAAATCTGGTCAGTCAAAGTGGTCCTCTATAGTTGTCTTAACTTCAGAGAAGTATATTACAAATAAAGGAGGTTGTAATACCAAGGCTTGTGGGACACCACTAGTACCATGCCTATTGATGGAGTAGGATTCACCCACCCTAACTTCATGTGTCCTATCTGTAAGCCATTTGGCTATCCATTGGGTGACATAGGGATTTATGTCTAAATTATTGAGATTTCCTATAATAACTGAGTGATATATTGTGTTAAATGCTTTGAGAGGTCAAAGTAGGCCATATGAACCTTTTTGTCCTTGTCCATAGCACTAGTGACCTTCTCAAAGAAGTCCATTGAGTTTAGTAGGCATGACCTGCCCTTGCCAAGTTTGAACTGGGATGGGTCCAGTGTTTGAAGATTTCCAGTGTCTTTTTTATCAGGTCCATGATAATTCCTTCCATGGCCTTGTATATAAAATTAGTCAAACTTATATGGGTCTGTTGATAGTTCATCTTTGAGAAGAGGACTGACTGTTGTAGTCCTCCATTCCCTAGAAACAAAGCCTGTCTGGAGGCTGTGGCTGAGCAGAGATTCTAGTGGTTCTGACAGGTCATTTTTCAAGCTATTTAGGGGGAATCCCGGGATCCTGTCAAGACCTATTGATGCAGTATTTTTAGCTCTGGAGAAAACAGTGAGGACCTATTTTTTTAGTGACAGTTGGAGAAGAAATGGTGCAAGGTATTTCTTGGGGGGGGGGGGCTGGGGGTAATGGGGTGAAATTGAAGCTAAATGTATCAGCCAGAAAATGTGTTATATCACCAAGTTCAGTACAGGAAGATCCATTTACAACTAGTTCAACACACTATTAAATGATCCTTTTAAGGCTGGGTACATAATTGAAAAATGCCTTATGGTTATCCTTAGCCTGGGTAGCGAATTTTGCCTCAAAGTTGGTTTTGATGGACTTGATTAGTCTCCTGAGTTGCTTGTTGAGACTGATGGGGGAATTTTTATGTCTTTTGGGCATAGCACTTCCTATTTTTGGATAGAATTTTCTTTCTTTTGTTGTACAACCTATTTATACTGGGGTTTGTCAAGTGGGCTTGTTTGTGGAGTTTTTCCTAACTTTATTTTGGTTTGGTACTGCTATTTTTATTCAGTTATTTACACACTTGTACAGGGTTTCATTAAACACCTCTGCATAAGCCACCATGTTCTCTGAGTTTGGGTGGCTTGCAGTTTAGCTATGCCATCTCTTAATAGGAGGGAGTTAGCCTTGGAAAAGTTCTTAAAGGCTCATGCACATTGATATTCGCCCACCTCTTGTCCCTTCCTGTGCTAGAGCCCGTTTAAATGTTTGGAAGGCATTATGGCCTTCTAATGCCGAGGTACCTTCCATTACTGTAATCCATGTCTGAGTAACTGCACAGATGTCAACACTCTCCAGGGTGAGGAGAACTACCAGGGAGTGGAGCTTCTTGCTGAGACTCCTAGCTCTAAGATTAATAATCTGCATCCTTGCTACAGTATAATTATCTACAAAGTAATAAAATACTGGTGCTGTACAATCACCTGAATATACAATTGCTACTGCTGTGCTCATTTGGTTCTAATGTAGCATCCTTAACTATGAGCTCACAACCATTTTTCATCTATATCTATCTATCTAGCTATATGTATGTATGTATATATATATATATATATATATATATATATATATATATATATATATATATTATATGTAGCTGCCGCGGTGGTATGGCGGTAGCAATGCTACCTCACAGCAAGAGGTTCTCCCGTTCAATTCTCGGCTTGGCTTGGGAGTGCCTTCTGTGTGGAGTCTGCATGTCCTCCCTGTGGTTGGTTAGCATTTCGAAAGACATGTGTGCGTAAATGGGTGTGCCTTCGTTGAAGGTTGGGTGTCGAGCTGGCACCTCTGCATTTCGTAAAAATCTACTGCCAATCATTAGCGGACCGGAGTTCCACTGTGGCGACCCCTTACTTGGAAAAGCCGAAAGACAAACATATATATATATATATATATATATATATATATATATATATATATATACACACACACACACACACACACACATATATATATATATATATATATATATATATATATGTGTGTATATAAATATAAATATATTTATATATATAAATGATATAGGGTCTATATTATATCATCGACCGCTTAGCTTGTCGAACGCTGAAACATCGACAGCTAAGGGTTGAAAACTTACAATCTCGAATGCTCAGTTAAGTGAATTCTTTCTTCGGGAAAGAATTCTCTTGACCATGCCAAACTAACATAAACTTCCAAGCCATAATAAACTGGGGGACTTTGCCCCCCCATACCCCCCGATGTGGAAGGCTGTGCCCCCACACCCTCCCTAACTAAATATACCAACTCCAAGATCATGCTACATTGGGGAAAGGGCAAATAATCCATAATGGCCAAGCAAATTCTTTCCCGATGCTTAACTGGCCATTCGGGATTGTAAGTTTTCGACCCTTACCTGTAAACGTTTAGGCGTTCGACAAGCTAAGTGGTCGATGATATGATATACATATATATATATATATATATATATATATATATATATATATATATATATATTTATTTTACATTTGTTGACTGGGATAGTCCAACTGGATTAATGTCCATTTTCAGTGTAGGCTCGGGAAGAAAAGCTCCGAGGTAGACAGATAAGTAATAACAAAGAAGGCATATTACCAAGGTAGACGGATAATTAATAACAAAGAAGACATATTACAGATGAGATATTTACAAATGACATAAGCAGACATGAAATAGACAATATCACAAGTTCGAGTTACCCCTGGTAACAGTCAGGGGAAAAAAAATAACAGTAATTTGATTAATAAATTATATACATTCATGGTGAGAGTTAGCCAGATTTGTTACAGTGGCAAAGCCAGTTTAGTGCCAGATGTTGTTTGAGTTTAGCTTTGAATTGGGATAGGGAGGAGACCAAAGTAATGTTAGCTGGAAGGAGGTTCCATGCTTTGCCTGCAGAGTTTGCAAAGAGGGAGTCACCGGCTACATTGTTAATTTTAATTGTCTTAACTTGTAGTCTGTTTGAGGATTGGAGCAGTGTTGGATTGTTGTGGGGGTGATCATATTTTAAGAGCTGGTGTGTTATCTGGATAAGAGAGGATTTTATTAGCCATAATCAAAAGTTATATTGGATTAGACTGGGAAGTTCTAGCCACCCAAGCTGTTTAAGGTTGATGCAATGGTGTGTTCTAAAAGGTAGGCCAGTGGCAAACCTGGCAATGTTGTAACAGATTGAAAGTCTATTAAGTACAGTTTTATTTAGATTAGAAAGAAGGGGGATGCATATAAAAGTGTTGAAAGCAGGTGGGAGCGATCTATGGCAATCATAGCCGGAGGGGTTAGGAAGGCTTTTATTCTATACAGTGACGCTAGTTTTTTATTGATGGTTTTGATTGTTTGGTTTACATGAAAGTCGAATTTTAGGTTTTTATCAATTATTACTCTTAACAGTTTTGTAGAGGAGTCGGGGGTGATTATTGTGCCATCTTTTGCATTTATGCTGAAGGTAAACAGTGTGGACCTTTGTGTTGAAGAGAATAACAGCATTTTAGTTTTTTTGGGATTTAGCAACAATCAACATTTGGAGATCCAGGTTTCTATAGTATTAAAGGTGGACTGGGTAACATACCTTAATTCTGAAGGAGATGTGGCTGAACAAATCAGGGTGGAATCGTCAGCATATTGGATACAGCTGACATTCGGGATGACTGTATATAGGTTGTTTATAAAGACGGAAAACAGTAGGGGTCCTAATATGGAGCCTTGTGGCACTCCAAGGGTGTTAGATAATAGGTTGGAAAGCTTGTTTTGCCAGAGGACAGCCTGCTGCCTCCCACTGAGGTAGGATTTAAACCATTGAATGACACTGGTATTTAGAGAGAATGATTGCAGGGTGTGAATCAAAAGTTGGTGATCCACCATGCCAAATGCCTTTGAAAGATCCAAAAAGAGGGCTGAGGATATTTGATTATTGTTACGATTTTTATTAATGGTATTGGTGAATGCTAGTAGGGCTGTGGTTGTGCTGTGGCATGGACAGAAGCCATGTTGGGCATCGGCCATGAGGTGATTCTGAATTAAGTGGTGCATGAATTGTTTGTGTATACATTTTTCCATAATCTTAGCTAGTGGAGAAAGTATAGCTATTGGTCTGTAACTGAATAATTCAGTGGAGGAACCTCCTTTATGTAGTGGGATTACATAGAATGTTTTCCAAATGGTGGGAATATTTGCCTCTGCTATGGTGTTGTTAATTAGTATAGATACTGGCTAGACTATGGCATCAACTGATTTTTGAAGGTACTCAGCAGGGAGTTGATTGGCTGAGAGTGTGGTGGGTTTTAATTTTTTGAGCAAGGCACGGATAAGTGATGTGAACACTGGTTGGAAGCGGAAAGAGAGTAGGTTTATAGGGGTGGTACTATCAGGGCCAGGGGAGCTGGGAGGTAGTTGGCTAGCTAGGGCTTGAATTTTCTCTGTAAAGAAATGGTTAAAACTGCCTGAAATCCTCAGGGGCTTTATCAGTGGTAGCGATGGGGATAAGGGTAGACATTTTTCCAGGATGGAGTAGATTATTCAGACCTGCCCAGAACTTCTGAGGATTTTTCTGGTTTGCTGTCTGTATATTACAATAGTATTGTTTTTGTCTTGTAGAATGGATTTATTTAGTCTCATTCCTAGCTTGCTTGTATTTAACATGATTGTAGGGGTCTTTAGTGGAGTGCCACAGAGCCCAGATTTTGTTTCTGCTGGAAATTTTTAGTCTAGATCCTTTCAACTGATTTTTGAAGGTACTCAGCAGGGAGTTGATTGGCTGAGAGTGTGGTGGGTTTTAATTTTTTGAGCAAGGCACGGATAAGTGATGTGAACACTGGTTGGAAGCGGAAAGAGAGTAGGTTTATAGGGGTGGTACTATCAGGGCCAGGGGAGCTGGGCGGTAGTTGGCTAGCTAGGGCTTGAATTTTCTCTGTAAATAAATGGTTAAAACTGCCTGAAATCCTCAGGGGATTTATCAGTGGTAGCGATGGGGATAAGGGTAGACATTTTTCCAGGATGGAGTAGATTATTCAGACCTGCCCAGAACTTCTGAGGATTGTTCTGGTTTGCTGTCTGTATATTACAATAGTATTGT
>NC_056735.1:1721476526-1721514026 GCF_019279795.1 Protopterus annectens
ACCACAGGGAGACTCGACGTTGCAGGTCGGTGTTGTACCTGATCGACGGAAGGTTGTTCGATGAAATGCATGTATTCTATATATGCATATATATATATATATATATATATATATGTACTTGAAAATAATTATCCTATTCAATTTTGAGATTTCTAACCTTGACATAAAATGACTAGAAAAAATTAAAACTAAACTGTACATGCACTTAGAGACAAAGCCAAAGACTTGGAGCATGCAACTAAGAAGCAATGGGAAAGCTCTCCTGCATACCCCCCTCGTACTTATGTATTCCAACACCAAGGTCGCACAATACCATGGAAAGGGCATCTTCCCCAACTTGGCATTATAACAGTCTCACTCAGCTGTTAATTAACTGATTTTCTACCAAATTATATTGACAAAACAAACTATTCCAAGAGTTGGGATTTCCGATTCCTTCATTTTGTATACATACACACACTCCCCCTTTTGCTGCATACAAACTCAGCTCAACAGAATTCTTAAAGCAACAATATGCGTAATTCATGGCTGTAACTTTGGCTTGGCCTTCCTTCATGCTCTAGTGCCCCCCATTTTTTCTAATGTTCCTTCAGACCATATCCATAAACAGGCTCTGACTGGATCTTCAGAATCATGTGGTCCCTGGATGTTATGCTACAAAGTACTCCATACCTTCTTCTTCTTCTTTCGACTTTTCCCAGTTAGGAGTCGCCACAGCAGATCACCTGTCCGTTCATGATCGGCAGTGGAGTTTTACAGTGTTGAGTTGCCAGCCAGGTGCCCAACATTCCACAGAAAGCACACACATGCACACACTCATGCTTAGGGACAATTTAGAGTGTCCAGTCTACCTACAGCATGTCTTTGGGATGTGGGAGGAAACTGGAGCACCTGGAGGAAACCCACACAAAGTACTCCATACTAATTGCATTAAAAAAAGTAGTTCATTCACCAAGATAATCAAGTTTAACACGAAATAAAATCCCTTAGTGTTATAGTGTTTTCATCTCACTCAAAGTTGCCAAGATTTCATCAGAACTAATCATTCCATTTACATACCCCCTTAATATACCTTCTCCATCATGAAGTAATGATAATCTCATTACATGCAACAATTTCTCTTAAAGAAATGCACTACAAGTTCATTCTGAATGTGTGTGCTATGAAAAATAAATAATACAACAGGATAAAACAGGTGAAACAATAAAACCATCTAATTGTGAAACAGAGCAATAAACCCAAGTCAACACTGAAAGCATCCATATCAATCAAAATCATTAACAAGAATTTGATTTACCACTCAACAAACATTTAAACATTAAAAATTTTGTGACATACTAAAACCATGGAAAACACTCATTATACCATGAAAAATAGCACTGTGAATAGTTGTTTGTTAAAAAACGTTTAACTTAGGTAACATAAACGAAAAATAACTCCACAATAACATTCCATATAAATATGCAAATAAAAAGGAATAAAATTAAATATATATATGTGTGTGTGTATATATATATATATATATATATATATATATATATAGAAAGAGAGAGAGAGTGAGAACAATTATTGCATACATACATATTTATATATATCCATATGTATATGACAAATCAAGTTCTTTGTCACAGCTTAGCTGCTCTTAACTTTAAAACACATAAGATGGAAACATTATAATTTATAAAAAGCAAAAAAATGGATTTCAGTGCAAAACTAAAAATATCAGTTTGTTTTATTAAATCCAATAACAAAACTGTCGGGCAAAACCCTTTTTCAATGCATATAATATACAATTTAAAATCAGAGTTTTATATAAACTTTTCACATTCTCCAAACAGAATTTTAAAGACACAATAGTATATAATGCGCACATGTGCACGCGCGCACACACACACACACACACACACACACACACACACACACACATACATTTTATATATATATATATATATATATAGGTTTACTATCAAAATCTCTCAATTGACAATTGCGAGTATGCGTACATGTGACACCCGAAATGTCGTAAAACACATTACTGATCATTCACATAACCAAAAGTAGGAATTAAGGAAAGTCGACAACTCAGGAATGTCGAGTTTACTGAAAATACCTACACTTCTGATTATGTGCGACAAATGTTTGCTCCCCTGCACCCCCCACAACCCCTTGCTACTTATATATACAAACTCCGAAATTGCACTACAGTGAAGGAAAGGGTAAATTTCCTGATCCTCACTATAGTGTGATCTCCGTTCAAAATAATGAATGCACAAGAGCAAATGCACACTAGCATTCACTCTTGTGGATTTGTCAATTTTAAAATCAATGTTATGACAACTCGGAAAATTACCTTTCGCCTTTCCAGGTCATGTAACTGACATGTGATATTTTAATGGGAAACCATATACACACACACATATATATATATATATATATATATATATATATATATATATATATATATATATATATATATATATATATATATATATATATATATATGTTTTTCAATTTTATTTGTTTACATTTTAGAATAGGTTTTAAGTTAACTGAAGCATTTAGACCAGGTTTACCATTAGCTTCTAGCCTTAAAATCCACCAATACACAACCATCTCAGTGGCATTCAAGATATCACCCCCTCCTGAGTTAAGAATGATTCTTTGTATCACTCCATACCTAAAAGCATGATATGAGCCACTTGAATATGCTTAGCCAAAGAATTCATTGATACATTCCTTCTAATTTCTGATAGATGCTCCGGTATTTTTTCCTTGAATCTCCTATTAGACTTTCCCACATAGAAACTACTGCAGGTGGTACAGAGAGCTAAATATACCAAGTTGTCAGTGTTGCAAGTGGCAAATCACTTAAATTCAAACATTTCTTTTGTGCGCTGACGCTCAAAAATAACAGTAGATTCTATATGCTTACAATATATACAACTGTAATATGGAAACATACCTTTTCTCCTAGCTGTCACAAACTCAGATCCATTTCCATACATTTCCTTAGAACGTACCCTTTACTGTAAATTAGAATATTTTTTAAATGCAAAACTAGGGATGCTTTCAATTTACTTATTCATTTCAGGCATAGATGTTAATATGTCCCAATTGTTTTTAGTAATATTACTAACAGCATTAGCATTTGCACTGTAATGCATGATATACCTAACTTTAGCTTTATCATTCTTATTACTGCTGTTATTACTATGGCTAAAAGTTGGCGACACATAATTAGATGCAAAATATGGCTTAGCTATACCATCTCTTTCCTTAATAACTTAAGTCGAAGCCTCATTCAGCAAACCATCATCATAGCCTCTCAATAGGAATACTTGTCTTAATATATCTATTTGTTGATTGCATAACTCTATATCTGTAGTAAGTCTACTCACTCTCATAAACTGACTCATAAACTCATAAACTGACTCTTGACTATCCCCTCAAAAACATGTCTGGGGTGCATACTACAACTGTACAAAAAACTGTTTGCTTGAACATCTTTTTTAAAAATGCTTGTCGACATCTGACCATCACATCTTTTAAGCACTACATCTAAAAAATAGATCTCTGTTCTAGAGAATTTTACTTTAAATTTCAGAAAATTTGTCGTATTGTCTAGAAAAAGAACAAAATCTAATAGCTCATTTTCTTCTTTCCAAATCAAAAACATGTCATTGACAAAACACTTATAAAATAAAACCTTAGAACTATACTCATTAGAGGATTCAATTATATGCATACATTCCCATTCATAGAGAGCTATGTTCACATATGTGTTTGCTACTGAGGTGCCCATGGCAACCACAGATAATTAAAAAAATTGCTCATCAGTACAACATCTAGAAGTGCACAGATCATTTCAATTTTCCTATTTGTGGAAGAAGTACATTTACGCAAGAATTCACTCACTTCCTGCACTCCATAATCCATATGGATAACCGTAAAAAGTGAATTTACATACATTGTTACAAGCAAGTATTGATCAACGTCATTAGATGAATACCAATGATGTTACTGTTTAGGAAAATAATTTACATTACATATACTACTCTGCAAATTTCTAGCAGTGGTTTCAGTTCTTCTTCTAAACCAATTTAACTAGGTTCTGATACCCAGCCTCTCCCAGAGACTCCCAGAGATTATGTTGGTCTCATGGAAGGGTTGCAACCTGTCTTTATGAATTTTTGGTAAACAGTATATCACTGGTACTATCAGGTGAGCAACATATAAAAAATATATATAATCCATAAGCAATATTATTCTGTAGTTGTAGCTCATAAATAACATCTGTCATCCTTCGGATTATATTAGTTAAAGTACTGCTATTGAGTATTCTAAATGTGGTAGGATCATCTAAAAATTTTAACTTAGATAGATTATATTTGTCCGTGTCCATAACACCAGTGGCACAGTATAATTTATTGCATTTCACCAATGGCAACTGGGATGACAGAACAGCAGATTTATTAAAATAGACACAACTTTACCAAAAAAAAATTAGCTCTTTCATCTTACAATTAAGACTTCTTCAGATATATGCAAAAGAACAAGTACTCAGCTTAAAAAAGATCAGTAAAGTCACATGATCAGCAGGAGCTGTGATGGCAGATATTTTTAAATGCATCTGTGCCACCGGGTCTGAATGATATTATCAGTATCAATCGCTCTCTAAAAAGGAGAGCGTTAGACAGTGATTTTTTTAAAAATATTTTTGATTAATCTTGAATATTTGTTTTTTTATACTTTTTAAGTATTATTTAAAGCATTTTTGCATATATCTGAAGAAGTCTTAATTGTAAGATGAAAGCGCTAATATTTTTTGGTAAAGTTGTGTCTATTTTAATAAATCTGCTGTTCTGTCATCCCAGTTGCCATTGGTGAAGTGGAGTTTGGCTGGTTTTGTTTTTCTTTTTTACATTATAATTTATTCCATGACCAGAATAGTTCTCTGTACTCTAGCTTGTTTTTCCAAACCCCCCCTCTTGGGTTGATGTCTACTTTATCTAAAATAGCAAACTTAAAATTATTAAAATCCTTACACTTTTCTGCATGTTTATATAAAGCATTTGTGGCACATTTGTTTTTAATATCATACTTGTGATCATAGATTCTCTTTCTCAGTTAGAGCAAGTTACACATCTTGCAATGTAAACTAGCCTCTTAGGTAAACAATTCATTTTATACTCAAATTTCCATTTAGACCAAGAGACATACATCCCCCTTTGTAAATGAGCAGTACTTAAATTGGTACATCACTTGGTCATTTAAATTTTCGAATTTTGCATCCTGCCGTACCTATATTGTTGGTTTCTAGAAAACCTTTGGCATTGTAAACTGTTTTATATACAAAGTATGGCTTGTTCCCTACCGTCTTTAAGATATCTGGATTAATTTTGGACATACTCCAATTGCTCCTCACCAATCTTTTGATATAGTCAAAACTTCTTGAGTATTGTAAAACTAGGGCTTTCTCAAAGGCAGGGTTTAGCGGTTGTGTTTTTTTTCTTTTAGTATTTTTATCTAGTTCATGCCCCACAGACTCTCTGGATTTCAATCCCAGCGGTGGGTGATATTTTATGCCCCAGTTGGTTATAATCTAATTAGCAATATTCACCACTAATGTGTTTGGATAACTTGTTTCTTTAAACATGCCAATAAGTTTTCCATTTTCACCAATAAAGCATCCTAGGATGAAATCATATAGGCCAATCTGATACATTATCCTTTTATCATATTTTTTTTTACATGGAAATGGATGACAGCTAACAAAATGTAAATAAGCATTACTAAAGGTGGGCTTCCTGTAAATCCATCCATCCTCAACCCCTTCTTCCCATTTTGCACATGGGGTCAGGGTGTCACTTTCAACAGTGGCAATCATCTCGAGCTAAGGTGGATGTAAAACCATTTTTACCATGGCTAATCTAAGTAGCCATATAACTTATCCCTTCCTTTTTGTACCTATGTGTAAACTGCAAGAATCCTGTAGAAGTGTTTAAGTATTTGATAAAGTTAGTGACCTTGGCTTCAGAACCATTCCATAATATACATATGTCATAAAAAAATCTAAAATAAACTTTACAATATTTATACCAGTTGAAATAAAAACTTGTTTTATTTCCCAACTCTTTAAAACTAAATTTGTATATATCAGGGCACATGCTGCACCCATATCAACACCCCTAGTTTATCTGTAAATTTTGACCTCAAAGTAAATGAAGTTGTGTCCAAGACTGTCCCCATCAAATCTAGAATTAAACGTATGTCCTTATTGTTCAGAAATTCACAGCCCATCAAACTTTCTCAAACCAGTTCCAATGCTTCTGTTTTGGCAATACTCCTAAATAAGTCCACAATGTCAATCGTCAAAAATCCCAAGTTCTTGTCCCACAAATCATGCTTAAGTTTCATTAACAAATCTAACAGATCCTTTAATATATGTGTTGGTTTGTTAAAATGGGTTTAAGAATTCAGTCAATAATCACGGCTAAAGGATACATTTTTGATATTTGTGCTGCTACTATTTATTGGTCTGTATGGTGGATTGAACAAATTCTTATGGACTTTAGGGATTTCAAAAATCGTAGGGTCCTAGTTGGTGACATACTGAAAATTTGAAAATTTCCCTGGGTATGAAACCCTGTAGTAAACCATCATCTAAGTACAAATCAATCTTTCTGTAAGCTATATTGACTTGGTTCCTCAAAGCTATTTTATGCAGTGTGAGTTTTTGTAAAATGTGAAATATATTACTAACATTATCAATAGAATCACAAATGTGCAGTCCTCCTCTGTTATCTGGTTCCATGATACTCTTATCATTCTTAATATTGTCCAAAATATGTTTGTCATTTTTTAACAAGTTGAAACTATCTGCCTTTTCTTTTATTAGCAGAATCTTCATTAATATCATGTTTACAAGCTTTCTCAAATGCTTGCACCAAAGGGCGGAGTATAGGATTGTAGATGCTTTTCCATTTAATAGGGTCCCAGACATTAGAGAACCCAGATTGTTATACTGAATAGCTAAGTTCAGTTTTCGAGTAAACAATTTAAGTTCAAGTGAAACCTCAACTTTGTCTAAAGAGCAAGAAGGGACAAAATGGAAACCTTTTTGAAATAAGGAGAAATTTTGTACAGTTATAGTCAAAATGGCTGTAATTAAATATGTCAAAACATTTGTGGGAAAAGCAATATTGTCAGTGCAAGATATCTTATCTAGTTTCTCCACCCCCTGTCCCTTCCTCTTCTTTTATATTATTGGTTCCACTTCCTGGGATACTGCTTTACATGTGGGGACTCCTGTATAGTTTTATTTGTATGATTTGGTAAATGTTGGGAATGTCTTGGGGGCAGGACTCTAATGGGTTGTTCAAAAATTTTGAATTTTCTAGTATTTACCCTATATATTGTCCATTGCTTTCTATTTTAAAAACTCTGTTTGGCCTGTGTTTTTGTTCTACGTGAGAGGTAGACACTTAAATTATCTTGACTGCACATTTCATATGTTTTTCATTGGTTAACTGTCTCGTGAGTGACACTTAAATACACATTGAATTTCTGGCCCTTTGACTTTTGCTGAAAAGATTTCAAGCCTGCATAAACTAAAGCAGTGCTGGCCATTCCCTGCTAGTGTTTCTTAATGGGTCTATGTTAAAACAACGGAAAGTGTAAATATCGAACGCTCGGATGAGCAACAACGCATATAATCGAAATTGCTATTGTGGGGGGGCTGCTCCTTCCACACCCCCCTTAAAAATATATTCCAAATCCAAGATTACACTACAGTGAGGAAAGGGCACATTTTTCGATCTTCACTGTACCGCAATCTCAGAATATCGATGTCTCTTACCTGCGTTTTCGCTCATCCGAGTGTTCGATATTTACACTTTTCATTGTTTTAACATAGACCCTTTCTTACTCACCCTCCCATGTGATGATGTGCTTTTTAAATCTGGTGATGTTAAGCTGCCTACCCCTACTATAAATTGAGGTTAATAAGCTCCTCTCTTTCTACACTGCTGTTGATAATATTGAATTATTTATTTGCCTTTCCTTGTGCTTGTATTGAAAAAGTGCATTTTGCCTCTCATTGTCTGTTCTGATTTACTTCATCTGAATTGATTTTCTAGCTAGCTGTAGGATAAAGTTGTGTATTCTTATGCCATAGCAATCACTTGTTTGTACATCAAGAGGTCAGTGGACTTCCCATCTAGTGCACTGTCAGGTGGCCTTGTCTGTTTAGATTGGGGACTGACATTTCTGCATCAAGAAAATAAGAACATTTTGTACCTCTTTTGACTTTTTAAATTGCATTGTATCTGATCAGTGCATTTTTCTGCATTTTTTACTGTTGTGACTGCATATTTTCTGCACTTATTTTCAACTGTATTTTCAGCCTAAATAGCATAGTCTAGATTCAGACCTACTGAATCCAGCCTGTTTTTGTTACTGGCAAAAGAGTGTGAATCCAGCCTTGTCTAAGCTGAGTATTTCTGAAGAAAGGTTAATTGTGTATATTCCTATTGGTAGATTAGCTTAAATGATTTAATTTCCCCTGTATGTAAGTTTTGCATTTGCTCATCACTGTACATCATGCAGCGGGGGTTAACGTGGCCCTGTATAGATGCAAATGCCTTGAAACACAGTTTTTCCTAGACAACTGTCAGGGAACTCTCAGAAGCTTTTCTATTGCATTAAAGGCAACTTAATTGCTCACTGAGCAGCATTGCCACACCTATCATCCACAACCCTCAATTTAACAACCCCTGATAGTCCTACTACAAAAACTGGTCATTCTAACCCATTCCTTTACCTAATAGCTCATACAGGTAAAACTTGCTATAATGCACAGCCAGTTTCCCATCATTTCTCCAGCTAGCCTGATTGACAAGGGAATACTGAGGCAATCTTGTAATTGCCTCATACATACTTACAACCATTCAATCCTAGAGCAAAATCCCTATGTGAGAGATGTAAGTACACTATGAAACTGGAATCACTTCTCTCATGTAACAACAAACCAAATACCAAACAGGTTGTCAGTACACACTATTCAACTCTCACACAAACTAAAGACATGACACATAGACCCACATATATGGAGGTACTCAATAGAAGTCTAGCAAAAGTTTAGAGACCTCCAAAACGTAAGCAAAGTGCTCATACTGTTACGCAAATAGAAACCACTACACATAATAATGCATACAAATTTGTCTCAACAAATAAGCACTTACAGCACAACACCTTTAAACCAAATGTCCTGGTCATAGGTGACTCCATAATGAGACACACAGATGTTCTCATCACTAGTCTGGACAAGGAGAAGGTCATGGTCAGCTGCCTGTCAGGTGCCAGGATCCATCAGATCATGCATGCATTTAAGTCACTCAACAACATATGTTCATGTTAGGGTGAATGACTTGAGATGTATATGAAGAGAGACATGACTGAACTCTCAGACTATGCGTCCCAGGTAGGTATGACCCTAGCCCTGAAAAGCATTCTACCTTCTCTCAGAGTGATGTCACAGAGTAAACAAAAAATGCTTGACTTCAACAATTGGCATTGCTTCTGGTGTCAGTTCAGGGTGATCCAGTATCTGTCAGCCTGGGATGACATGGCTTACATGCCGTACTGCTTTGCCAGAAATGGTCTGCGCCTGTCTCCTCTAGGCTTTCGGATACTGGCAAAGGCACTTGACTCCCCAATAGTGCCTATTTTAGGCAATGTCAAAACAAGAAAATTTCCAGATTAACAAAATCCACCCTTCGCAGACTCACAGTTCTGTTGCTTAATGCTAAAAGTCTAAACATGAAGATGCACTCCCTAGAAACACTCCTCATCTTGGAAGATGCTGATGTCTGTGTGGTTACTGAGACATGGTTCAAGGCAATGGAGAGCACCCTGGCCATGCAAGGCTACAATGTCTTAGATAGATTTAGACTTCAAAATAAGCATAAAGAACCAAAGGTAGAGGGGTATCCATTTTCATCAAAGCCAAGTACACCTCAAGACTGGTCAAACAGTCTGGTCAAACAGTATGAGTCTCTTAAACTACTCCAAAGCAAAATAACCTACCACATCATTGCTAGCTATAGTTCCTCCACCATGAACCAAGAAAAATACACCGCCTACCTGGACTTAAATTACTCTCGGTGCAGCCTAAAACCTTAATCATGGGTGATTTCAATTATCCTTCCCTCAACTGGGTGTCATATATGAGTGCAAAAACATTTACTCAGAGGTTCTTGGACTTTGTTAATTCAGATGTTCTGGAACAGATAGTCTGCACCCCCACAAGGGTATTGAAAGTCCTACACATAGTACTCACCAACATGGGGACTTAATGCACTCCCCTCATGTGATGTCTTCCTTGGCAAGGTTGGACTATGAAGCTGTCTCATTTGAAGTAACTGTTGGACATGACTCCCCCACAGGAGCAATAAAACTGAAGAGCTTTTCCAAAACTAACTTCAGACTACTAAGCAATGATATAAAAAGTTTTATACTCCCCCCACACTCACAGACAACAATGCCTCATATGCAGAGGTGCACCCAGATGCACTGTACACACACTTAAGCAGCTGTATAGACTCGGCTGTACCTGATCAGATCAAAACCAGGTCTTCCCGATAAAACAAACCACCCTGGTAGACCTCAAGTATAAACAGGTTATATATAACAAAAGGAAGAAACTGATGTCTAAGAATATGAGGAAACTGACTCAGCAGATTAAGAATTCCCTCCTCAGCTTGAACAACCATTTCAGAAATCTCATGAGATCCTCTAAAGTTAAGTATGAAGCTAAAGTAGAGTCACTAGCTAAGGATAATCATAAGAACTTCTCTAATTACATACAAAACCTAAAAGGGAATGCCCAGCTTTGTGAGAACTGGTAATAGATAGTACCATTCATACTGTACCAGAGGAAATCACCAACCTGTTACCTGACAGATTTGGTGCAATCTTCACCCACTGGCCCCACTGGTCATACTGACACCAGTCCTCTGCCTAGTATCTCTAGAGATCAGGTCTTATCTGTGCACTCTAAGACCAAAAATATGGCCTCAATGGGACCAGATAAACATCCTGGGATGTTTAGTAAGCAATCTAATACAGGACCTAGCAGATCCACTTAGCTCTCTCTTTAACCACAGCCTGAGAAAGGAATTTGTTCCAGCAGAGTGGAGAACAGCAGCAGTAATCCTCTTGCACAAAGGGGGGGGGCATCAACAGATCCTGGGAACTATAGACCCTTAAGTCTAACCAGTCTCATCTGCAAGGAAATGGAAAGAATCATCATGGACCTTATCAATAAGGACAGAGGTGACCTTCAAATTCTAGACCCAACCCAATTTGGCTTCCTTAAGGGTAAATCATGCTTATTAAACCTGGTGGGCTTCTTCAAGAAAGTCACCAAAGCCATGGATAATGGTAAGACAGTGCATACTGCTTATCTTGACCTGGCCTAGGCTTTTGACATGATCCCCTACTCAGATATCATTCAAAAACTCTCTCATTTAAGGATTAACCCTTATGTCAGTAGATGGGTAGCCAATTGGCTTACTGACTTAACACATACTGTCAAAGTTGGTGACTCCACCTCTACCAGTAGACCTGTCACCAGGGGTGTACCACAGGTTTCTGTGCTGGGTCCGTTACAGTTCAGAATCTACCTCACCAGATTCCAGGCTAAATTAGACAGCTTTTGTCTTACCAAGTTCACTGATGATTGCAAATTAGGTGCAATCGTTGTATTCCTCCAGCAATATTAACATACTACAGGAAGGGCTAACACAGACAAATGACTGGTGCCAAAGCCACGGTCTAAAACGAAACGCAAAAGAGTGCGTTATTCCCTTTGGCAAAATAGAATTCCCTGATAACTACAGCATTGACAATATGCCCCCTAAGCTCAAACCCAGTGGTGCAAGACCTAGGAACACAGGTAGATAGCAATCTAAACTTTGGCCACCATGTTTCCTTTGTGGTAAGGAAAGCATTCTAGATTGAACACCTCTTAAGTAAAGACATTGCATCCAGGTCTAAGAAAGCTATAGTCCCACTGTACACACTGGACTCATCAGACCACAGATAGAGTGCAATGTTCCCTTTTGCGTGTACCTCAACAGACACCTGCAGTAGCTGGAGAGACCACAGATGTTCCTCACCAAGAAAATATAGGGCCTCCAAACCATGATGTACATGGATAGACTTAAAGCCCTGTCACTGTACTCTGCATCATATAGGCTACCAAGAGGTAACTTGTGCCTGGCCTATAGCGCAGTTTCTGAACTTGCCCTGATGGATATGCTTCACATGCACAAATCTAATGGCACAAGAGTCACTCACTCTAGGTATCTTAACCTAGCCTGTGAGATTAACAGAACATGCTGGAAAGACAAATATGTCTCCCAGAGACTGTGGCTCCTCCGGAATAAACTTCCAATTTACATGGAGCAGAGCTCCTCACTGACACTATTCAAGTGCAACCTAGATAGGGAAACCACAAATTCATCCCTCGGGTGGCACTCATGTCTCTCATGGACAGGGAGAGTCAGTATGGACCGTAGACTAGCTCTGCAAAATACGTTCATTTAATAAGGACAGATGGAGCAATTTGGGATTAATATGGCTAGGCTTATAAGGGCTGTAGGGCCACTAGCCTAGTAACCTCCTATGAAAATATGAACCTATGAACAGTGAAGCAAATATAACCAACAGCCTTGGTACCATGATGAATGTCATGAGGGGCACCAGCAAAAGTTTTGTTCAACCCTTTCGTATGTCTTACTAAAGTTAGAACCAAAAGCTGTATCCACCTTATATTGTTCCATATCCCTCTTAATATTTTTCAGCTTCCTTATTACTCATAACTTGGCTCTTCTTGTCTATAGCATCATCTCTGAATGGATAAACATGTCATCTAATCTCTGAGAGGTGGCTGGATCCCCATGTGGGACATATGGTAGTACGTTGTAATGAAATAAACCATCAGGGGTTGCAAAAGCTGTTTTTTTCTTTTGCAGTGGGAAGAAAGTGGTGCCTGCCAATACAAAGTCTAATGTTAAGTATTTAGACTTTTCTCAATTCTCTATGAGCTCATCATGTCTGAGTATAGTGTAGCCAAACATCGAAATTCTATTTAGTTATCTAAAATTAATACAGAATCTGATACTTCCATTAGGATTAGGAACTCTCACTCTTGGGATTCTCCATTCACTCTTTGACTCTTCCATTACTCCTAATGTGAGCATCCTTTTAACTTATTCTTTTACTAATTGCTTCTTTGAGCATGGTTGTCTGTAAAGCTGCAGATCACCCTTCACATTGAATGTTACATTAGTTTCGTTCTCCCATGCATTTCTGAGAATACCCCTTTATTTCTCAATAGAAATTGTTTTATTTCTTGATTTTGTTTTGTCAAGGATTCCTCCAGCTGTACTTCAGGTAGAGATTAACTGCTTTCTCCTGAATAAATTCTCAGTTGCAAGCTACCTGTAGAACTTTCTACTTCTTTCTGTAGATTGGTTAAATTACTGTGATGGATTCGCTCTAGTTTCAGTTTCCTGGTTTCCTAACTTTCAGTTTACTTCATTTAGTCTTTCATTCATCCTAAAGGGACTTTGGCACATAGCCAGACATTTGCTCTGTCTTTAAGATGCTAATAATAATAATGATAATAATACCTGATTTTCTGGGTTTCATTTTCTAGGTTGAACATTTTCTTGGCACCTAGCCAAAAATGTGTTCTGTATTTAAGATACTGATTGTAATATCTGACTCTGAATTGCAATTTATAAGTTGAGCATTCTTATTACAGACTCATTGTTACAACTTTGGGCTTCTACCTATTGTCCTTTACTATGGGCACAACCAGCTTTGGCCTTTACTGTAAATTAAGGTAATGTTTTGTTATACTATTAAGTGGTGTCTTTTCTTTCCCCCCTAGTCTACTCAGCAGGCATCTGGGATGTCAGTTGTACAATTGTTCAAATGAGGTAAACCCAGATGAAGCTTGTGAAACCTCTTCTTACCATCTGCATCAGTTACTTTTTCAACATTAATTTCGAATTTTTTGAACTACTCTATTAAAGCATCAGTCTGTGGACATTATAATCCCAATTTCAACTGCTTAACACATTTGCATAAGGGGTGTGTCTTGGTCAGTAAAAGTCTCTTCAGGGATACCAACTCTGTGAAATAACAGTACCAGTTCTCAGACAAAAAAATGTCATTAGCATTGCAGTGTTACAGCTTTTGAATACTTTGTTAGCATAGTCCATTATTAGTCATATGCACTTTACCCATTGCTAGACTTCACTAATGGCTTCACAATATCTATATAAATGTGCTCAAATAGTACTTCTATAACAGACTTTGGAATAAGCAGACTCTTAAATCCAAGATATGGAGCTGAAAATTGTACTTTTTTTATTTTATCTAGTCAAGAATATCTGGTTAAACACATTTCCTTGGTTTTGTTCATCCCTAGGTGACCTCCTAACAGATGGCTTCTGATTAACTTCCTTTAAAGTTTTGGCACTAACAGCTTATGTAGACTTTCCTCCCTGTCTTTACATACTCTGTAAAAGAGGTCATATTTTAACTTAAAACAGGGGTAAGAAGTAGTGGGATAATTTTGTTCACTATCTTTCCCTAAATCGTGGTTATACTTTACCTTTTTCAAATCAATGCATCATATGCCTAACATGCTTTTTTAATGACTTACTATCAGTTTACTAATGCGGGGTTATTTTCTTCACTGTCTTGCCCTGATGTGGAAGGCATAATTTCCTCCTTCAAAAGCTGGTACTGAAGCTTTTTCTCTGTCTTTCCCTACAAAGCTTACTTCTAGACACAAATGTTACATAAGCCTCTACCGAGTTTTATTTTCATTTGTCTTTCTCTTCCTCTTTCACATAATTGGTTTTGAATTGTGTATTTTCCTGTCACTCACACTTTGTCATTTCTTTTTTGCCTCACTTAAGTGCACTTGTATTTTGTGTCTTCTTTGTTCCTGTACTAATGCTTTTAGTAAGCCTTCGTGCAGACATCTGTCTTGTGCTAATTCATGTTCAGTTTTTTTGTCAGTTCCTATGCTACCAACTCTTACATTATTGGGCTTCTGCTGATCCATCACTGAGACATTTTCTGGCAGCACACATGACTCTTTACCATATAACTATAAAAATCTAATTATTTTCTACTTTTTTTCTAGCTTGTATAGTAATTTTCTTCTCATAGTTTTGAATTTTGCATAGCTATAAGTGTTACTGTCCTAGTCTACCCCTGTTTTTATACTGAATAAGTGCATCAAGCATTCACCTTTTCTCTTTCTTATTAGGCACATCAACCTGCCTTGCAGTCTATTGATGCTGTCCTGTTCTACATTTTTCATATTGTTTTAAAACTTGAAAAGTGTTTTTCTACTATGATAGCATTAAACAATCATGAAACACAACTATATGACAGAAATGTCTACCTAAATTCTTTCAAGTTTCTACATGTACAATAGGATATTTCTATCACCATGAATACGTCACCTTCACCTTGTGCTTACTGCTAACCTTATGCTTATACATACATACATATATATATATATATATATATATATATATATATATATAGTGTTCTACTGAATTACATTCAGACATGACAATGTAGATGACCAATTAAGTGATCACTAAAGGTCGACATGTGTAGATGGTTAACAGCCATGATACATCAACAATCCCTGGGAGGGGGAATATTCCCCTTCCATAGGAAATGTGCAATCACAGAGTTAGTATATATAATTAGCAGGGATGCAGAGGGACTTGGCCTTTCAAAAACAATGTTATTTTGTATTTTTTTTTTTAGTTGCATGAGGTATAGACTTTTCTTGTGAATGCACAGTTGGCTGTTGGCATTCCCACTTTCAGCCATGTGGTGTGTCAACTTAACTAATTTCATAAATAAATATATATATATATATATATATATATATATATATGTGTGTGTGTGTGTGTGTGTGTGTGTGTGTGTGTGTGTGCACACATACACACACACACACACACACACACACACACACACACACACACACACACACACGGATATTTATTTACAAGGACCTTTAATGAAGTTAATCATACTTCTCCAGAAAGCAGTAAAGCCTGCACTTTAGTTTTATCACAATCCATAGTAAAGTTTCACTTGTATAATGAATATTGCTTTTTGCATTTGTCCTGCTGGTGTTCTTCTCAATATTAATGGAATGGAAGCTGGTTATGTGACCCATCCCTCCACATGTGAAGCAAGTTTATTCATTACAACATAGTTTTTGTTTCACAGAAGATTGCACATTGCTTGTTGTACCTTTAGATTTAGAAACAGACAGTTCAGTTTTATACAATGAATCATTAACTAATAAGCATTCTACTAAAATTAGTAACTTGGATCAGTTTTCAATACCTACTTGTTCATATTTAAAAGTAATGCTCTGTTAAATCTGTTATCTGCTAAAATTTGTAACATTTTCTTCTTAGTGTTATTGTCAGGGTCTAACCACAACTTTATAATATTTTTTTGTTAAACATCTGCACTAATATGAATTTATCAGCATCAAATAGCCAGTTGTAAAATTTTATAGCCTGAACTTTAGACATTATCCCAGCCATATCTAATACTTTTTTGTATCAGTGTAATTATCCTCCCCCCCATGCCTATAAATATTTTTGACTCTTCCTTTCAGCTGGAAGAAAGACTTTGGCCCATTCTGACTTGGCCCAGTTCTTTTTGGTAGCATTTTATTTAAACATTACTAAATATGATTCAGTATCCTCCTCTTTATTTAGTTTGGTCAGAACAGATACAATTCTGGGGGTAGTGAGCACATTAACCAGCCTTCTTAATTCTTACTGCAGCTGCACCAGCTTCTGATCGTTTGTACCATAGAATCTTTGAAGGCTTTCAGTAATTACTCCCTGGTTGTAGATGTTAAGAAAACACTGCAAGAAAACCAAACTCTTGTCAAAACAGCCAGGCACACACCAAGCAACAACAAGAAAGGTACATTCTTACAGATACCACAAGAAACTAAGTCAAGCAGTCCAAGCACTTGGTAGAAGAGAAATAGTGAAGAATGGAATTCTGAAATGCACCAGTCAAAGTGCATGCATTACCTACTAGTGTCAATTCTCTTAACCAGAGTCGAGGTAGAAATATATAAAAACACAGATTTATTGTAATGGTATAATGAAAAGTAGCTTCCTTGGTTATGCCCGGTTAAATTAAAAAAACAAACAAATAGCCCACTTGTCTCTGTACATTTAAGTTCAATACTATTTACAGTATTTACACAGTACCTTTACCTCAGAATTTTAGTCCCTAGAGGTAACACAACCAGTTTTATTGCACACAGTCTTAGTCCTGCATAACCCTTCCAGCAACAGGTTGGATATTTCAAATATCTTTGGCTAGGCCTTCCTTCCAGCTCCTGAAAAAAAAAAAAAAAAGAAAAATAAATGCTTTACCTGATCTCTTTCAGGCATTAAATGAACTGAACATGCAGTTCGAATCTTTGAGCATAGCCCCCATCACTAACCACAATGATCCTCCAAGCAGAGAAGCTAAATTCCTGATTTATTATCTGATTCAGTCTACAGTTTATATATAGAACTCATTGTATACAGAACTAATTCTCAATTTGTTTTCCATTAGCTACTTAACACAATCAATTGCTTTTATAAATTACTGTAATAATTTCACATACGTAAGTCATACGTCACACATATTTCATAGGTTCATAATTCAGAGGTAAGTAATAGGCTGGCCACCCTTGTGGGCCATTTTAAGGCAACCATTTTCTTTCAACAATGAAAATCAAGCCCTGTACCTTGTGTCTGTGAGGTAAACACCTTACCCATTTTGTCAATTCCCAACCCATTTAAAGGCATACTGCCCAATTTTCCTGTGTGTGGGTATGTTTGTGTGTGTGTGTGTGTGTGTGTGTGTGTGTGTGTGTGTGTGTGTGTGTGTGTATGGCAACTCACTACATCTACTACTGAACTAATTTGTTTTGTAGCTCTTCTGTTGTGCAAATGTGGTCTCTTGTTACTACAGAGAAGATCAATAGGACATCAGCATATAAGTTGACAGTGACAGCTACAATCAACAAATTAGCAGTGTAATGCAAATGTTGTCTAGGATACATGAAGGTTTGTGAGCTGCATGCACATCTCACTGTGTATAAGTGCTCCACGTATTTCCAGATATAAACATTGTGAACACACACACACACACACACACACACACACACACACACACACACACACACACACACACACACACACACGGCAAACTGCTATGTCTATATGAATCCTGAACTTCAGTCTCACTGCCACTGTTCTGTACAGGTGTTGGGTAGACAGCCTATTATGCTGCTTACCAAGGTAGTATCTCCTATGTGCTGTACATACCTTTAAAGTATTAAGATCATAAATTGCCATACTGTGCCACCTTCAAATTATACAGCTAGATCTGCACTGTAGAAAGTATGGCATACTGAGTGCCACACATTTATGCATTTCCCCTGCATGATTAAAATCCAGTCATGTTCATAATTCTGTTATTAATCACATGTACAACAGTTGTGTGTACCAGACAACTTTGCATTGCATCTGGTACACAGAGTAGACATTTATTAATGAGCCTGCCATTTTTAATAGCAATTACTATTCACAAGATGTTTAAACTTCTGTAGCATATCCTTTTTCATCTTGATTTTTTAGAAAAGGCTCAAGATCAAAAGTATGTGTGTAGGCTGCTAAGGATGCAACCTTTCTCAGCTTCCAAGTGCAAATGATTTAATACCTATGATAAATTGATATATGTAGCTGCACACTGGAATGCTTCAAAGGATTTCATAATCTTTTAGGGTAATAGCACTGATTTTTAAAATGTAGCATTTTAGAAGTCTAGCTTCCCAAAATATAGTGATGCCTACATGCAAATTATATTTTTATACTGCACCGAGTCAACAAATAACCTAACCTAACAAAGTGTATTTGTTCTTTAGAAAAGAAAAATGTAAAGTGGTTTCTCAGATTTTTAAAGATCTCAAAAAAACTTGAGACGTTTTAGGAATTCTATTTTCATTAACATTTGTGAGAAAGCTTCTATTCTACAGAAATGACTTATTCTGGTGATATTATTATCATTAGCTGTAGACTAGTGATAGACTATGTAGAATAGATGCAGAGTTCTATGTTGCCTTGGGAACAAGTCTGTTTTGCATACAAAGCAGGAACTACTTAATGAATGTACTTTAATAGGACAATGTGATTAATTAGAATACTTTTGTTGGAATAATATTCCATTATCTGCTAGTCAGGTTAGTGTACAAAGTTACCGTTTCATGTGGACAGGACATTCATGTTTGCTAAATTGATGACCTTAGTGACATATTTCTCTAAATAGGGCCACTGTTAGCCTCTGCATTTTAATGACAAAGCCGTTTTGGTTATCTCTGCCACATGTGATATTTATATGTCTTTTCAGCAAATTAAAATGAATGACCAGAATATTAAGTAAATATTAAATCAAATTTTTAACAGGGAAGTCACATTTGCAAAGATGTTATTTAGTCTATTGACTTAACATTTTGCAAATAAGATTTCTGATAATGAAAGTTACAGTTAAGATGGGGGAAGTACATGTTAAATTAAATTAAACACGGCAGCAGGAAAATAAACAGGCCTAAATGTATGGTCACATCCTTATAATATTGCTAACAAAGCTAATGTTTCTGACATTATAGAAAGGTGAATGTGACTGACAGGGCTTTATCCCTTTAAAATGAAATTGCATTTCTCCCAACAGGTGATAAAAACCTTTATGTCACCATTTCAGCATGTTTCCAATACCCTCATTTCCACAGCTGCTCCAATCCCATGAGGGCTGTTTTAATGTTACCACCCTGGTACATCGACTGCTATAATGTGGTTAGTAACCTTCATCACAATACGGTGTCTAATAACTTCCACTCCAAGCCAAATGGTAGAAGGAAAACCCTAACTGGAAAACAACTAAGAGTAGCACAATTCTGTTCATGCTGGACAGTTATTAGTTTTCTGTTTGTCTGTCTACAGGAAATGAAAAATGCTTTGAAAGAGATCCCATTTGTTTTTTTTTATCAAGGTTTCTAATAAAAAGGCATAAAATATTTCACTTTCAGCTAGTGTTGAGGAAGTACAGAGAATATAGCAACCTGGGGATATCTATTCTTTAGGGCAATAACGCATTTTTTACTGGATTTGATTGCTTGCTACACATGGCTAACCCTGAGTTTGGAGCACACACTGCCTAGGAATCATGTCAAAATAGCAATCATATGCTAGGTTTAATGCTTCACCATGACTGTATTGTGAGTGGCGTCTTGAAAGACAACCTACAGTCATATCAAATGAAAGTAGAACACAGCTTTATCATCAGATTGCAGTTCGCTATCAGTTCAAAATAGATGTTCAGAATGCCACTATATACATGCTGAGTGATATAACACTTGCATTAGCTGCATATGACACTCTTTTAAAATAAACGGAAAGTATCTGAGTCATATTTTTAAAAAAACAAGGTACAGATAATGGGGCTACAGCTAGAAACGTCATATCTGTACAGCAATATCCCATGATTTGTAGACTACTGAATAAAATGTGTAACATATATAGAGAGATATCAGACATCTACGTGTATAGGAAAATGTATAGGTAACAATTCACCCATCAGGGCAAGCATTATGTCATTGTCAGCCTTGTTTCATGGCCTTCTGCAATGATTTCTTATGATGACTATTAGGCTGCGTGACCCTCATGGCCTTATACACAGCCCAGCAGCACCATGTAACATAGCCTAGTACTAATGTCAACAACCCTAGCTGATCTAGCTGATCTTCTACCTTCTATCTTCTCCTGTATCCTTTACACTTTCTCCCTAATCTATTTCTTCAATTTTATTTTTTCATCTCTACTTGAGAAATGACTATCTCATCAACATACTATACTTTTCTAGTATTGCTATCACCCTTTTTTTTTTCGAACTTCCTGAAATTGTTGTTTAATGCCTTGCTTAGTTGTGATTTATATGCTTTATGTATTTTGTATTTACTGTTTTGTTACCATGTAGTAGATAGCGGAGCTTTTCTCCTCGGGCCTTCACTGAAAATGGACATGTATCCAGTTGGACTAGCCCGGTTAACAAATGTAAAATAAATAAAATAAAAATAAAATAAAATACAAATAAGCAGTGAGATGCAAATGTGAGTGGCACTCAGGAGTAGAAAATAAGACTTAAATTAGCCTCCATTTGTGAACTGTGCACTGTTATCATGCATACATATATAAAAGCTATGCTCTGCATATTATCACAACTACAACTGAGCAGTGACATCTACCCAACCCTGGCCCCCAAGTAAATCTAAACATAACTTCTACACACTTCTCAAAAAATATTGCTATCATCTCCTCTCACCCCAAAGGACGCTCTCTTCTGTTGCGTAATTTAAATCTGAGGCGCATACTAAATGAAGTCCATGATCTACACGTTATACTAGATTTATATTACCCTGATATTACCATTCTGACTGAAACCTGTCTCAAACCAGATACCAAAAACAATGAAATCCTATCCCCTGGATGCAACATATATCGTTTTGGTCATCAGAATAAACATGCAGTTGGTGTAGCCATAATGTTCAAACAAAACTTAGCACTTGAACTCATTAACACTAATCTTCCTTCATTCAATAATACTGAAATACTTTTCAGTAAACTAAACATTAATAAAAATAAACCCTTGATCATTTTAGCCATCTATATTACCCCAGGTGAAAATTCAACAACAGCTGAAGAAATTCTCCACTGGCTATCATTAAACTATCACCAGTAAATTATCATAATGGAAGACTTTAATATAGACTGGACCACCTATGACAACAGTAATCCATCTACAGTAATTTTATAAACCTACAGGCTTCTTCCAATTGATATAAGATCCTACCAGAACAGATAAAGCATCTAACAGACACTCAGCTCTGGATTGGATCCCCACTAACAAATCTCCTTCATTCTTCCAAGCAGGATGTCTCCCCTGCAGTATCAGTGATTATCTGCCCACTTTTTGGCTTAGACATAATCTAAGTCCCCCTAGACAATCAGCCTACCGACTAGTCTGTAATAAAACAAAATTTACTACTCAAGCATTTCACTCCCTACTCCATTAAATTAATTGGTATCCCCTAAAAATATTAGCACTTGATGCTGTTGTACAACATTTTAATACTACTTTCCTGGAAATCTTAAATAGCTTAGCCCCTTGTAGAACTGCTAGAATAAAAATGCATCATTCACCCTGGCTATCAAATGAGACCAACGATCTTATGAAACAAAGGTACAAGGCATGGGTACACTATTTAACTAGCAGAAACCAAGATAACTTAAACATCTACAAACAGTTTAGAAATAAAGCTAAATCCCAAATAAAAGCAGATAAAAATTGCACAACAAAAACATCAAAACAACCCCCAGAAATGTTGGTTTACCATTAACAAACTTCTTCAACCTGGCAATACTACCACACTTATACCCACTACATTCCCCTCGATGGATAACATAGCTACAAAGTTTAATTCCTTCTTCATAAATACTATACGCTCTCTCATTAAATATAATCACAATATATCACCCAAGGTCCCAACCATTAATAATTCTCCCACAAGTACTTTTTCCTTACAACCGGTTCCAACTCACACCATATACAAACTTCTTAAAAACTCAAACCTACCAGCCTTGGTGCTGATAATTTATCATCTTAACTTCTCAAAATAGCTGCTGAAGTTATCGCATACGCCATATCAATTGCTCTATCACTGAAAACCACGTCCCTCTTCTCTGGAAAATCTCCTACATTACTACCCTACATAAAGGTGGAAACTCCACAGAACTCACAAACTATAGACCAATTGCTATCCTTTCACCCCTCTCAAAAATACTTGAAAAATGCATTTACTGCCAATTTCTACATCACTTCCTATCAAACAATCTCTCATCTCCTACTCAACATGGTTTTCATCCCCACCATAGCACTACAACTGCCCTCCTAAGTTTTACCAACACCATAAATCATTACAGAAAACAAAACAAACTTGTTTCTGCTATTTTTCTTGATATATCTAAGGCCTTTGACACAGTCTCACATCAGAAATTATTGTGAGAGCTAGGCACTTTAAATATCAGCCACTCTATCCTATCATGGTTCCATAGTTACCTAAAAAATGCCAACAAGCTGTTAGGTGGAAACAGGAGCTATCATCTCTACTTCCTATTAATACTGAAGTCCCACACGGTTCCATATTAGGACCCCTCCTTTTTAACATATTCACTAATCAATTGCATAAATCCACTCCTCTAGCCTCAGTTATTCAATATGCAGATGATTTGACCCTTATATGTAAGCATCCTCCCTTTCACAACTACAGGAAATCACACAACAATCCTTTCTACAAGTAGAATCTTGGCTAAGCAAATATAATCTAATTTCAAACCCAAGCAAAATCAAGCTTATGCTTTTTTTCCATACCAAATCATCCATACCTCCTATCTCTTTCTACATACATTCCTCTAACAACACACTCATAAATACCACCTCTCAAACTAAGCTACTAGGTGTTATCATTGTGTGTGTGTGTGTGTGTGTGTGCTATTGTATTTGCGGTTGCATTTGTAAGTGTGTGTGTGTGTGTGTGTGTGTGTGTGTGTGTGTGTGTGTGTGTGTGTGTGTGTGTGTGTATGTGTGCGTGTATGTGGGTGTTGGTGTGTGGGTGTATAGCTATCTATATATATATATATATATATATATATATATATATATATATATATATATAGATATGTGTGTGTGTGTGTGTGTGTGTGTGTGTGTGTGTGTGTGTGTGCATGTGTGTTTGTGTCTTTCTGTCTGTCTGTCTGCCTGACTGAAAGCAAAAACACGTGTGTGTGTGTGTGTGTGTGTGTGTGTGTGTGTGTGTGTGTGTGTGTATGTGTGTGTGTGTGTATGTGTGTGTATGTGTGTCTATGCATGTGTGTGCATATGTGTTTCTGCATATGTAGTCGTGCATGTGTGTACATGTATGTGTGTGTATGTATGTATATATATATATATATATATATATATATATATATATATATATATATATATATATATATCATCATCTTCTTCTTTCGGCTGTTCCTGTTAGGGGTCGCCACAGTAAATCACCTGTTTCCATTTCTTCCTGTCCTCTGCATCTTGCTCTGTCACACCAACCACCTGCATGTCCTTTCTCACCACATCCATAAACCTTATCTTAGGCCTTCCTCTTTTCCTGTTACATGGTAGCTTCATCCTTAGCATCTTTTTCCCAATATACTCAGCATCCCTCCTCAGCACATGTCCAAACCAATGTAATCTTGACTCTCTGGCTTTGTCTCCAAACCTTCCAACCTGGGCTGACCCTCTAATATACTTGTTCCTAATCCTGTTCACCCTCATCACATCCAGTGCAAATCTTAACATCTTTAATTCTGCCACATCCAGCTCAAACTCCTGCCTTTTTGTCAATGCCACTGTCTCCAACCCATATAACATAGCTGATCTCACTACCCTCTTGTAGACCTTCCCTTTCACTCTTACAGGTACTCGTCTGTCACAAATCACTCCTGACACTCTTCTCCACCCACTCCATCCTGCTTGTACTCTCTTCTTCACCTCTCTTCCCCACTCACCGTTACTCTGAACCATTGACCCCAAGTATTTAAACTCATCCACCCTCACCACCTCTACTCCGTGCATCCTCACCATTCCTCTATCCTCCCTCTGATTCACACACATATATTCTGTCTTAGTCCTGCTGACCTTCATTCCTCTTCTCTCTAGAGCATATCTCCATCTCTCCAGAGTCACCTCCACCTGTTCCCTACTCTCACTACAGATCACAATGTCATCTGCAAACATCATAGTCCACAGGGACTCCTGTCTGATCTCGTCTGTCAACCTGTCCATCACCATTGCAAATAAGAAAGGGCTTAGAGCTGATCCTTGATGTAACCCCACCTCCACCTTAAACACATCCATCACTCCCACCGCAGACCTCACCACTGTCACATTACCCTTGTACATATCCTGTACCACTCTTACATACTTTTCTGACACTCCTGACTTCCTCATACAATACCACAACTCCTCTCTAGGCACCCTGTCATATGCTTTCTCTAAGTCTACAAAAACACAATGCAACTCCTTCCGACATTCTCTGTACTTCTCCATCAACACTCTAAGAGCAAAGATCGCATCTGTAGTGCTCTTTCCTGGCATGAAACCATACTGCTGATCACTAATCATCACGTCCCTTCTTAACCTTGCTTCCACTACTCTTTCCCATAACTTCATGCTGTGACTGATCAATTTAATCCCTCTGTAGTTACTACAGCTCTGCACATCACCCTTATTCTTAAAAATCGGTACCAAAACACTTTTTCTCCATTCCTCAGGCATCCTCTCACTTTCCAAGATTTCATTAAACAATCTGGTTAAAAACTCCACTGCCATTTCACCTAAACACCTCCATGCTTCCACAGGTATATCATCTGGGCCAACAGCCTTTCCATTCTTCATTCTCTTCATAGCTATCCTTACTTCCTCCTTGCTAATCCATTGTACTTCATGATTCACTATCCCTACATCATCCAACCTTCTCTCCCTCTAATTCTCTTCATTCATCAACCCCTCAAAGTACTCTTTCCATGTCCTCAACACACTCTCCTCTCTTGTGAGTATAATTCCCTCATTATCCTTTATCACCTTTACCTGCTGCCCATCTTTCCTAGCTCGGTCCCTCTGTCTAGCCAATTGGTACAGGTCCTTTTCTCCCTCCTTAGTGTCCAACCTTTCATACAACTCTTCATATGCCTTATCCATAGCCTTAGCCTTTGCCACCTCTCTCTTTTCCATGCACCTCATCTCCTTATACTCCTGTCTACTTTCTTCATCTCTCTGACAATCCTACTTCTTCTTTGCCAACCTCTTTCTCTGTATACTCTCCTGTACTTCCTCATTCCACCACCATGTCTCCTTGTCGTCCTTCCTCTGTCCAGATGTGATACCAAGCACCTTTCTAGCCATCTCCCTTACTAGCTCTGCTGTAGTTACCCAGCTATTTGGTAACTCTTCTCTGCCACCCAGTGCCTGCCTTAACTCATCCCTGAACTCCACCTCACAATTATCCTTTTTCAATTTCCATCACTTGATCCTTGGTGCTGCCCTCACACTCCTCCTCCTCTTCTTGATAACCAACATCATCCTACAAACCACTATCCTATGCTGTCTAACTACACTTTCTCCGGTCACCACTTTACAGTCTCCAATCTCCTTCAAACTGGCCCTCCTACATAAGATATAATCCACCTGTGTGCATTTTCCTCCACTCTTGTATGTCACCCTATGCTCCTCCCTCTTGTTAAAATACGTATTCACCACAGCCATGCCCATCCTTTTCGCAAAATCCAATACCATCTGACCTTCTGCATTCCTTTGTTTAACGCCATACCTACCCATCACTTCCTCATCCCCGCTGTTCCCTTCACCAACATGCCAATTGAAATCTGCTCCAATCACCACTCTCTCACCCTTGGGTACAGTCATCACCACTTCATCCAATTCACTCCAAAATTTTTCTTTCTCATCCATTGCACACCCAATTTGTGGAGCATACGCACTAACAACATTCATCATCGCACCATCAGTTTCCAGCTTCATAAACATCACTCTATTCGACACTCTTTTCACCTCCAAAACACTCAAAACATATATGTGTGTGTGTGTGTGTGTGTGTGTGTGTGTGTGTGTGTGTGTGTGTGTGTGTGTGTGTGGTTACTTATGTGTGTGTAGTTGTGTGTGTTGTGTGTGTGTTTATATGCAACAAGAGCTGACTAAACCGATCAAAAGACGCAAAGCTTCTTTAAGGTAAAACTTGCCGTCAGTCAGGTGACAGTAATAGCACCTACTATAACTGCACCCAAGCAATGAAATGAAAGGAACAAGAATATAGTGGTTTAGAACGCATGGGTATCATCATAATGCAGCCTGCAGATAAAGATAACAATGTGGTATAAAGATATGGAAAGCATTTCAGGCCACAGAGGGAAATCCCATTCATGATTCCACCCTGCAACACAATCTCATCTGAAATTACATTAAAATGGTCAACTCTGCTCGCTATAAAATAAGAAATATTAGCTCTATAGGACCACAAGAGATACTAGGAAGCCTAATTTGTGCAATCAACAAAAGCCTAGTGTACCCTCTTATGCTCATTCTTAATAGAGCATGAAAACTGGCTATATCCTGATTTGTAGGATTAGGCTATAGTTGTGTTAATGCACAATGGATGGCTTTCCACTAACCCCATTTTATTGTTTTTTTTTCAGCCTTTGTAATTGTAAACTGATCAACCTTAATAGAATATTGTAGAAGGTGATGGAAACATTCATACATAGATCTCATTGAAGCAAACATTGAAAACCTTCCTCTCTGTAATTAAACCCAGTATGGCTTTATCAAAGGTAGTGCTTATATGCTTAACCAAATGCATTTCTTTGAGAGTATAAAAGACATCCTGGATATAGGTTTGTCTGCCCATACAAAGTATCACAGTTGGAATACAGCATTCAGTCCTATACCCCATGATAAAATAATGTGTAAACTCACCACACTTCAAATGATACTTAACATTATGTATGAAAGATGTACTATGACTAACCTTGCTTTCGATGTAAAAAACATATATACCTTAACTGGCAGTAGCTAAAAATACCTAAATGTTGGCCTTAGAGTCCTTGTAAACAATGACTTTTAATTTGATACCTTAATAGCCACTCACACACAAAACATATAGAGTTGCCCACCCAGATAATATGTGGGGTCAGGAGTTAAGTCAGGGAAGTTATTTCCCTCCGAATACAGCTCTTATCAGACAAATTATAGAATAATGTACTCTGTGCTGTAAATCACTCACAATCCATTAGATACAGCTGGCAAAGATACTAAGATTCCTCACAATCAAATAAAAAAGGATTTAATTCTTGTGTTATATAAATAAAGACTACAACAGCCCTCTCTGTCTCCTCTGTGTAATTTATCACCTTTGTAGACAATGACTATGCTTAATTCTTGGTTTATATAACCAACAACTATTACATCTTCTGTGTATCATATCCCTTCTATGATAATAGCAATACTTAATATACAAAGCCCTAAAAGATCCTTTACCATTTGAAGCTGTTTTATTAAAACACTGCCCCGATGAACAAAACATAACACAAGAAGTGACTCATCTTTGATCTCCATAAAAATTATTATTGATGATATTGTAAAATGTGGCCGCTTCATATTTTAAATATTCTGTATAGTAAAATGTGGCAGCTTCATATTTTAAATATTCTGTATTGTAAAATGTGGCAGCTTCATATTTTAAATTCTCTCATGGCAACGGAATAAACTCCCTCTCTCAATTAAACTCAGCTAATCAATCCATATGCTAATGGTGGACCTGGATGACTCCGAGGCCACCCCTTAACAGCATGTGATATGGGGTAAAAAGGTCCTCAATGGTGAGAAATGCCTAAAACAATGACAGATTGGGAATAACGTAAAAAAAGTTTGAAGATGATACAACAAGCAAGCTTCGGTCCCAATGAGAGCTTGTAAACGCTCAATAACACTAGAAGCAGAATTAAACTCACAATTTAATGTGGTATATATGTAACACACCATATACTGACGACAAACAGGACTACACAGAAATCATACAAGTGCCATAGCACATACAGAAAGCCTACTACTCAAGCGAATAATACTGTACACAATAAAAAAAAGCTAAATGCAAACCAAGTTAAGCGCTTTCAACCAAATGTATGGTCTTCATCAGAACTGAAGGTAAAAACATTTGAAAACTCAATTTATAAATTTTTTGGCGCCAAAAACAACTAAAACTAAAAAGGTCCTCAATGGTGAGAAATGCCTAAAACAATGACAGATTGGGAATAAGCAATGGAGGGAGGGGTAAGATATAATCAGTTGAAAATCACCTGTAAGAGAAGATTAGGAACAAGAAAAGGTTAAAAAGAAAACTTATGGGTGCAGTAGGAACATGATAAAGCAGGGTAGGGAGGATATGTTCTAAAATTAGACAAAATGGTAGATTAAATGATGAAAAAAAGATACCAATGATGAGGCAAAGGAACAGGAATTGGGCTAAGTATAAATAAGGCAAAAGAAGAGTTTGACCTGAGGGGGAACAGCTGCTGAGAGCAGAGTAAGGAACAGCAGATTACTGGCTTGGAAATTGGAAAAACAGAAGAAGGAAAGTTACATAGTGGCTCCTATGGGAAGGTTATAACAAAGTAGCATCCAGGGGAAATGATTGCAGATATTTTTACAAGCTTTTATTAGGTGTTGCATAGTATAGGAAGGGCAAGTGTGGGAGTGGAAAAGGTGTAACAAGAGGAAACTCAACGTCTGGGTAGGAAGATAAACATGGAGGATGTTATGGGAGCAAAAGCATGTCTGAGAAGTGGGGAGGGGGGGGAGATGGATTTCCAGCTGAGATTTATAGATCATTGTTGGAAAATGTGGTAAAGCCTTTGTGGTCTATTTTAATTGACATTGGAAAAGAAAAGCTTAGCTGGAGTCATGGGAATGCAGTGGAGCTGACATTGCCCATATGGGAAGGGATAGGAAGATCCATGGTAGTGCAGGTTGATGTCATTAATTAATGCCCAACTAAAACTTTTTGGAAGTGTTATGATAAAGAGACTGCAGGAAGATTGGGGAAACCTGATGTAGTAGGCTGGGGTTATGAAAGGGGAGGTATCAGTAAATCAGCAGAGACTAACAATGGAATAAGTACACAGGGTAGAATAAATGCTGAATGAGGAAGTTAAGGCCATGGTTTTCAATGGAAAAAGTTTGTGACACTCTAAGGTGCAGTTCTATGCAAGCATTCCTACAAGAAGGGAATACCAGTTAAATGAGTAAAGAATGGTATAAGGCAGTGTACAATAAACGGAGGATATAAGTAGTAGGAAGCACAGCTAAACCAAGAGAGGTGTGGGGGAGAAGCAATGTGCAGCATAGCTGCGTGCTATCCCTTTACTTGTTTTTACTGGTAATAAAAGTACTAGAGAACAGATGTAGAATGTAGACAGGTAAACAACAAGGGTCAGTAGAGAAGAAAAGGTTTCTGCATTCATTTTCGGATGACTGCATGCATTTGCGAAAGGAAGTGGGAGAAATGTTACAGAGGTTTTGGAGAAGTTTAGCAAGCTCCAGAGAATGGTAAGATTAGAGAAACAACTTTCTGTGATAATTCTGTGGAAGGGGAGAGGTACAGAGATAAAGCTGCTGGTAGTTACTTAAGATGCAAAGTATTTGTTGACCCAGCTGTTCTAAACATTGGAATGGCGAATCAATAAGAATGGCAAAGACTGGGTAGTAACATAAAGAGAAGGCTGGACAAACGGTAGTAACATAAAGAAAAGGCTGGGCAAAGGGTAGTAACATAAAGAAAAGGCTGGACAAATTGTTTTCTAGGGTCAAGGCATTTGTCTAGCCTGCTTCTGTGTTGATTGCTCCATAACTGGTGGTAGTGTACTTTAAATATTTTGCTATTTTATCGAATATTTGCATTATTTAACATTCTACATCGCATGCTGTAATTTGTGTTCTTTTTACTGAGTTGTCATTTGTATGGTATTGGTGCATTGCTTAGATTCAAGCACTTACATTTAAAGTTGAATGCATTAACGAAAAAGGCATTAACAGTGGCAATGATTTTAGTAAAGTTTTTATCCTGCATCACACATTTATTTATCTCACATCTGGGTAATATGTATGTACGGATAGGCAGAAGTGAGAAGAGGGAAGGAATGTAGAAGGGTGGCAAGGAAAGGGGCAGAAGAGGGTGGAGGCAACCAAACTTCAAAAGTTATGTATCTGATAAATACTGTACACATAGTGAGATGAAAGAAAGATAAGGGTAGTTGGGGGAAATTAAACAAGACATTACGGCGCAGTGGCACAGCAGTTGCGTTGTCGCCTAACAGCAAGAGGTTCTCTGATTCAATTCTAAACTCGGGTACCGTCTGTGTGGAGTCTGCATGTCCTCCCTGCATTCGTGTGGGTTTTCTCTTTGTTTCCTCCCACATTACAAAAACATGGGTCCAGAGCATTTCTCCCTGGGCCTCCATTGAAAATTCGCTTCATTCCAAGTCAGACATTTACGGTAAACAAATGTTAAATAAATACTTATACAATGACTCCGTATTAATATTCGAAAATGTGCATGCTGATTAGTCAGCACAACCAGTGTGCCCATTGTAAATCCAACAATATACCAACGGAAAAAGGTCCGGTCGCCCAAACCTTTTTCTGTTGGTATAAACTGCCCCCAAACCTTTTTTTTTTTTTTTTTTAACATTTAAAAAAAGAGCGAGAAAACGGAGCAACGGAGACTTTCTTTTCTCCATTGCTTCCATTTCAAAGCACTTATTTACTGGCGATGCGTGAGAATGCAAGTCCCATACGCATGTGCAGTACATCAAAATGAAGAAGCAGTATACCACAACCGGTGGAAGAACAGCATTCCGACGTTATACAAAGACATTATTTAAGAAAAGTAAGTTTTTTTTTTCTTAAATAATGTCATTGTATAATAGCAATAACCGACTCCGTGGTTGTGGTATATTGAAGATTTACACATGGTTGCCTTTGTTTAATCACTCGGGCTTTGCCCTCATGATTAAACCACACCGACCATGGGTAAATCTTCAATATACCACACGACGTCATCAGTTATTGCTTAAATAAAGTAGGGGAGATTGTTAAGAGTAAAGGAGATATGAAAGTAGGCTGTATAAAAAGAAGTGGTACATAGAAAGCTGTTTATGATAAGAACAGATTTAGAAGAGAACATTATGATCAATTTGAGGAATGCCAAATGCTTTAGACTTAGTTTAGACTTTTCTTGCTTAAAAGAATTCTATCCTTCTGACATCCCTGATCGAGAGAGTACTATAGAAAAGTGGGGCAGTTTGAATGAAGGAATGACATTTTTGTTTTGAAAAGGTAGTGTTAGTAGTTTTCTCACCATTATCTGTGTTCAGTAACGTCATTGATAAAGCTATTCAGTTTCATTTCCTCTCGTTTTCTTGGCCATCCTTGTGTTATTTAAGAAACCACTTTATTTTCTTGAGTTACATTTTCTGCATGTGTTATGTTTGCAAGATGAGACTACTCCATGCAACAATCTAATGAAGCTAGAAAAGAAACTAAGAAAAAAAACTAATATATGCAAATGGATGACATTGACATCCCCCTGCTGCAAGTATGCATAAGTCAAGTACACCAAGCCCGAATAATGCTCGATCACCATTTTTTTTACTTCCAAACTGCATCATGTTATTACTGATTATTTCACACAGGTCTTCTGTCACTGTACCAGCATGCAAAGACACAGAATTGGACTTATACATGTTAGTTAAAAGAGAGGCATTGTGAAAGGCAGCCATGATATCCATGCCATTCCATGGCCAGCAGTAAAAATTAAGAAAAATGTTGCTGGATAAAAGAAGTGTGTCAAGCAGCAAATGCAACATATTCATAATCCTCTCAAACTGAGGTATCTAGGAATGGTATAGCCAGTGTGATGGATAAAATAACTACAAGTAGTCTTCTCTTTTCTGATGTAGTTACAACCTTTGGTATAATTAAATGATGAATGTTATTTAGATTTTAGCTTAAATTCTGTGATTGCACAAATGTTTGGTTTGTAGGTATGGAAGAACGCTTAGATATTGGTTCATTTATATGAGACATGGTGAGCATTCAAAAGGGCAATGCATAGGCTGTGGTGGGAGAGACTGCATATTTATGCAACTAAGTTAATACGATCCATATTAATAATATGACATGGACATACAAGGGGAAATAACCTATATAAAAACAAATTAACTATATTTAATATCTTGTGATTACAAAGTAATATTTGGCTCCTGAATATGGCAAGTCATATTGAGAAGAGAACCTGAAATACAAAATACAAGTTAGAAACAGATATTATTTAAAAAAAGGAAAACATAACAAAGTAGGGTATACTGAAGCATGGAGTAAGTAGAATTAGTCATATTAACCAAACAAAAAATCCACAGAAAGCCATGGATGATACAACAGTACAGTTGTTAGTGTTACTTTCTTACAGCTCTAACTTACGGAATTTGATGCTAGCCCTTTATTTCTTATTTACTCTAGATCTCTGTTTTGATTTTCTTACTGCACACATCCTTTTTGATTACTCTTAGCAATTTATGCATTTAATGCTATTCTTTGCCTTTGAATTATGAGTCTTGGTTCAAAATGGGAAAAAGGATAATGTTGCAATGCTGATTGCTGAAACAGACCCCTACTCTCAGATAAGATTACCATGGAGTCTGCATCCTGAACTATAAGGTTTGTACATCTGTGGTCTAAACCGATCATTTAAAAGGACCTTGCACTGATGTACTTTATAAGATTGTCTCAGCTGTTCGGGCAATTGATTTTGAACCATTAAAGATCTTTTGTCCACACTATTAAACCTTTCAATATTAATCAGTAGTGATTGTCTGAATAGGATGCTTTGTAAAAGTAATAACCTCTGTTGCTGTCAAGAAATTAGCCTGCAGACATTTATTTGTCATAAAAAATGTATTCCCTTATTAACCTCTAGTATACAAAGTCTAACCTTTGGCTCTCTAGTAAGAAATCAAAGATAATTTATTCATTTTTTTTGTACAAAATATGTGAGTTCTAAACAAATGTGTAATACAGCTGTTATATTTTTTTAACATTTAAAAATTGTTAAGCATCCGCCAATCACTGTTATACCTGGGTCTTGTGCTAGGCACTAACAGAGAACAGTGCCAGCCAGCAAAGAACAGCCGCAGAAGTTAAAACTGCATTGTTTCTACTTGCTGTCTATGCATCGCAAATGTTCCTAAGTTGATTCTTATTTTTGTTTTTCCCTTGTAACATTTTTGATTTTGCTGGTAAGTCACTGGAGGATTACAGGCAGCCAATAACGCTATAGAGTAGTGTTTTACATCTTATTTTTCAGAAAATGGATACTGATGCAAAACCTTTTGTTCTAGTAACTTCTTTAGGTGAATTAGGGCAACATTGAAAACCTGTCCCTGATTTTGAACCTTTGTCCCTGTCATGATTTTTGGATTTGTCCAGAATTCTTAAGCAGAATAGCTGAGAGGTATGCTGTTGTCTGCTTGACAGTGCTAAGTGCTTTCCCAACTTTCAAAGCCAAGATAAAGCATTTTGCACTCCTTCACTGTTTTTGTAACTGGTAGTGCATGGAGAGAGATAAAGCACAGTGCATTACAAAGAATTATGACTGCATCGCCTATCATAATTTTTTATTATGTGTTCTCAACATTCATGCTCAGATTCACCTTTTGAGATTCACTCTCTTGAAAATGTTTGAGTTTGGGATGTTTGCCCTTTCCTTTTGAAGTCGGTATATAGAATTAGCAGGGGGTGTTGCGGGTTATATAGAAAAAATCCTTTACAAGGATGACAATCTTGGAGTATAAATCTCACCATCAACTTAACAATATAATGTGAGATGCTTCCAAAGGTGTAAAGGAGTATATATATATATATATATATATATATATATATATATATATATATATATATATATATATATATATATATATATATATATATATATATATATATATATATATATATATATATATATATATATATATATATATATATATATATATATAGATATATAGACACACACTCACACAAACACACACACACACTCACATATATATATGTGTGTGTGTGTGTGTGTGTGTGTGTGTGTGTGTGTGTGTGTGTGTGTTAGTGGGTAGGACTGGATTTTAGGGTGATACATAGACTGGGTAGACAGGGAAGAAGAAGGAGAAGGAAAAAAGTGAGTTTGCTGCCATTATGTCTTGTGCAATTGATGCTCCTTTTGGTATAACCTAACTCATTAATCATATTTCATTCAATGCATTCAAAAGCAATTATCTATATGAGTGGGGGCAATCCCACTACTAATATATATGGAACAGCCCTTGATCTAAGCTTGCACTGAGGTTGTACAACCATGAGATAAATTAAATAATTTGTACCAACAAACATATATGATCGAACAGATTTCATGGAAAATAATTTCCTTCGCAACAAGAAACCCTAGGAAACATATATAAACAGAACCTGTTGTACAGCCCTATAAATTGTTACATTTCTAAATACCCCCCCACACACACACACACACAAACACAGTTATTTATTTAGTGACAAAACTTCAATTTCAGGAATTTTAACTTAAAGCTAGCAGAGAAAGGTTTACAGTGGCATTATCATTAACATAAACTGTGTGTCACCAGCAAACAGCTCATGCCTCCTAACACTCAAGCTGATGTTCATGTGTAGAGCATTTCCTTGATGATACATCAATGTACACAGATGATAACACAAGAGTGTGCAGCTCTAGTTGAAAAGGTTAAGGATTTTATTCTTTTTAAACAACACCATTGTATAATATCAACAGTGATTCTGATTGTGATCGAATCAGGACTGACGCACTGTTAGTGACATTTACGCACTCTACATCCGTCTTCATTGAGAAATCATACCAGTTAGGGATTCAGACATAAACATGGTGGCATGGTCACTGTTACTCTAATAATTAGCCAGATAAAAAGCATTTGCTAGGTAAAACCAAAACAGCTTTTTAATAGGCAAAGAATATGTGACCAGTGTAGACGTGGTATTATGACTTCTCCCTTTTTTAATTTCTCCAATTCTTTTGGATTTCTATTACCATGCTGGGAATGGACCTTATTCCTAAATCAAAGTACGATTAAAGTTCATGAAATTAGTATTGTTTCAATGTTTGATGTCAGCCATAAATGCTCTTCGCAGCACCCGCAATGTGCCTAGTAATGATGCCTTCTGCAATTTGTATGGAGTTACATGTATTGGTAACATATCTAAATACAATTGTAGATTATTTTTTTCTAAGACCCCATTACTTCTACTACTATTGGAACTGTCTGGGTATCTTTCTTATACATTACTCTCGTTTCTGCATACAAATCATGATATTTTATGATATTGTGTCTCTGTAGGCAAGACGCTGTAATTACTGGGTGTGGCAATTTCAATGATCAATGCTACTTCTATCTTCTTTTCATGGACCACTTTATCCAGTTTTCTAGCATCTATCTTTTGAACTGTTGGTAATGGGTGATCCCATGTGATATACACTTTATCATTTTCTATGTTGCTTTGTGGCTCATGTTTTCAGTGTTTTTCAACCACTTCAGTACCATAATGTTTGCACATGCCCAAGTGCAACAGTCTTGCCACATTATTATGCCTTTCACTATACAGTCCTTCTGCCATTAGTATGAGCAATGAGGTGTGCAACTGTTTCCAATTCTGTTTTACAAAACCTACATTTGTTTGTTTCTCCCCCATGTTCACTGGACTTTGTGAATCAACATGTATTTAGCCCACTATCTTGAGCTGCCAGTGTTAACCTTTCGTCTCTTGGCTTGAATTTGCCTCTCCTTAACCATTCCTGCTTTTGATTTTGATCAACATGAGGTTCTTCCAGAAGTTTTCTATACTTGCAACTTTATTTATACATTTTCCACATTTCTTACCTTCTCATCTGGTGCTTCACCTTATATTCTTTCTTTTGTGTTTTGGCACATTCAGTTATGACCAGTGTAGAATCCATGCTGATATACAGGGGTAAGTTAGTTATAAGTGCAGTGTGCCATGCTTGGGCTATAATGCCATCATATAACAGTGAAAGGTTTTATAAGCAGCAGAGGCACCTAGTTAAATTTCTTAATGAAGAAGTGATATGATGCTGGCAATTAAGCTGCCATTAAATGTGGGAGATGGAAGCTCTCTCTGGTCAGTATTCTTTTTCACAGTGCCTCATTTAACTGCTTTGTCACTTTCATTTTACATTTATTAAACACATGCCCCTGCACCTCAAAGGATAGACCCATCAGCATGGCTGATTTACATTCAAGGGGCAATAAAACAGAGGCATTTGATGACACTCAGGGGACAGACAGTGCAAATGACAATTGTAAATTTAAGAGTTATACAAAATGGGAAAGCTTTTCCTGCACTGAATTGAACTGTTTTCTAGGCAGACGGTGGAACTTTGTATCCCACTATATTTAATTCAGTAACCATCTTGAAACACAGAGCACAAAAAATACTGCAAATAAACCTGAAGTACCTGACATAACTGGCAGAATATTAAGAAATGTCTACTACATCAGTGCAACCCCCCCCCAAAAAAAATTCAAGTCA
>NC_056735.1:1721519026-1721544026 GCF_019279795.1 Protopterus annectens
CTCTCTTATAGATTTTGAATAATGAGATTTGTGGTCTACATGGTCCGAGCTGTTCTTAGAATTTCAGCAGCAGTAGTAAAGCAGCATGTGTTGACAGCTAGGATTCTGGCTTGAAAGCTACGGGATTTTTTTCCTGTGGGGACAATTAGTTGGGGGATACTTGGCTAAACAGCAATTCAATTGCAGCAACACATGAGTGTGGCAAATTCCCTGTGGGATCCCCATGCTCGCAGCTGCAATAACACAGGCAGGGAGGAGCAATGTTCACAGCCTCCCAAGACTCCATGGACAGCAGGCAGTATGATAGGTGGCAGGATGTCCACTGGGCATGCAAGCTGGAGAGACTGTGGTGTTCAAAGGGCAATGCATTTATTGATGTGTCAAAGGAAATCATGGGTATTATACTCAATGTACATAATATGTATATGTACTACAAATTGTAGGAGTGTGCAGCAACATGGAGGAAATTATTTACATTGCTTTTGTCAATACTCATGCTCCAGTATGTGTTTTAGGGATTGCCCCTTGACAAAATGGCTCTCCTATGAGGAGTAAAAGACATTACCCAGAGCAGGGATTCTCTGGGAGTATTTTGTTCTTGCTGCAGTATAGTAAGATGTTTAGAGACATGTACAGTAGACCTTTCAAGTAACACCATCAACTGCTTGTTCCAGGCCTCCACCTGATTTTTTATCTTTGGAAGAGATAGGTCAGACAGGTCACACACATTTCAGTCCCACTGCTTTATGTGCTAATATAGCTGGGGGTATGGTGCTGCATGCTTTATCGTGCTCAGACTGAATTTCCCACATTCATATGTCTCTGCTACTGAATTGCAATTCAGCTATGTGCCCTGAATCAGTTGTCCTTACAGGGAAATGTCCCACAACCTAAAAGCCTGAATCTGAATGTTAGGTATCCTCACTACTGTGGACACAAACGTATGTACATAATCAACTGTCTTAGCTACAGAGAACTTCCAGTAGCTTGTGCATGATATGTCAGATATACTGCATGTATCAGGTTCACGAATATTAAATCAGTTCCTCAGCATTATGATAATATGAGGAGGAGTATATCTAGTTTTCCAGGACACCAGAGGTGAGAACCAACACCATGTCTGTGACACAGCATTTCACTCTGGTCCTGGGCAGCACAGATTGCACATGCAAGTGTTCCAGACAGGCAGAGATATATAAACCAAAAGAGCTTTACTTCCTGAACTGTGCATCTGTGCACTATCCAAACAGTACATAAGAATCACATACATGGTACACTTCTGACCTATGCCAGTGGTTCCTGAAAAGGATCCTTCTTCAGAGTCATCTGGTTGGTAAACGTGCATGCATGACAAACACACCGGCCTGTGTACATGGGTACCATGCATGCTGGGAGAAGGATACATATAATATGTTGTGTGTTCTGTCTTATAGGGAATGCTTGATATGGCCTAGAGTCCAATGTGATGACCCTGATACACAAACCTCAGACCTCGCAAGAAATGTCCTTTAATATAGCCCATGCTAATACTTAAAACATAGTAGAGCAGGTACTGGGACTAATTAAAGGATGCTTCTGATGTTTCAACACCACTGGAGTGGTACTACAATGTAGTCCAAGACATATACAGTGAGATTTTTGTTGTGTGTGCCATTCTTCACAAGATGGTATTACATAAACAAATGCAGCAACAGGAGAACATCTTAGCACAAACTGCCTTATAAATCAGAGTAGCAGTAAAAAGGCAAGGTAGAGAGTCAAGGAAGGAACATACAGTAGCAGATCCATAGATAATACTGAGATGATTATAATTCATTGCAACACTGGCAAAGAAGTGGCATCTGTTTAACAATTATAGGCCATGACACAGGCAACAGAGAATAAAATCATTCATGCAGTATCACACCCATATAATGCAGACCAATGCATGTATTTGCCAGACAGTGACTCAGATAACACTATAGGTTAGGGTGTGGGCAGAACACAGCCCTCATCACATATACAACTATGGAGACACAGTGACAGGTGACTACAATGCTGTAATATGTGATAAGGTCAAAGGAGGTGAACATGGTAATCGTGTCTTCTGGGTACTTGTGGGGAATCAGGGATCACACGCTCTAGTGCTCGGGTTGGAATGCCATAACATGATTATTGCCAGTGCCCACTTTTTTGGGTTGTAGTCCCATTCCTAGATGTGGTCTAATACAGGGAAAGGGTAGAAATACTGGTCCATGCAGGTACATCCTTATGAGGCATCTCATGTTTTGTGCCTGTTGAGTGACACTGTCCATGACCTGTATGATGTCCATCACCAAAGGTGACAGGCCGTGTGCCCACTGGTAACATTGATGCTAGCTTACCAACAGACTGTGTAGTCTGACTTGGCAATGGCCATTGACCCACACCTAGACCCTCCCAAGACAATCGACTGCTTTGCGTGTGAAGGCAGACCTAATGGTAATTGCATGTGTTTTTTGGATGCAACTGGAGAGGCAACACTGCCCAGTTATGCAAAAGTATACTGCAAACCTGAGCCAGTCACATGGATCAGTTAAGTGCAATACCAATATAAGAAGGTACAAGTACTGAAAAAATGGAAAACAACCACAGTCACATGGGGAGGGGGGTGCAAAGTAGTATGCAGCAGTCATAATCCAATCCTACAATAATGCAACAACTATCTGACTCTTTCCTTTACACAATGAACCTTGTATATCTACTGAAGCAAAAAGACAGTATGAAGCTCCTTTTTATCAAATCAGGAAACAGTCTACGTAAACAGTTAATTATTGCTGTTGGGTACTGCAGCGCCTGAATGATACTGCCATAGGGGACCACAGCCATGGAGGACAACAGACAATCCCAATCTACTATATACTAGTGATCAAAAGTCAGAAAACAGTCTTTATAAATGACTACATTTTGCTGGTAGGTAGTGCAGCCTTTTGGCAGAGAGCAGCTCTGTAAAGATATTGCCATGGGGGAACTACAGCAAATCTCAAACTGGAGGGAGCTATTGCGGAATGGTGAGAAGCTCTGTGTGTATAGTAGCCAGATTAGCCTTTTAGCAGCCAATGCACTAAATTATAACAGGAAATCTCTCTCTGTCTCTGTGTCTCCCATTATATATTTGTCTCAAAGTTGTTTCCTTCCTGTAATTATTTAGCCTATGCATTAGTTATCAGCTCTGCCATGGTCAAGGACTCAGTTATCACAGACTTTCTTATAGAGACTATACCATTTTAACCACTTTCTGTAAAATTCCATTCTCTGTTGATGTAATTCTGGAAATGCATTTTTCTGGAGGGTGCTTTATTTTAATTTTAAATTTTAAATTCCCTGCTGTATATACGAGCACCAAATCTAACGCAATTATGCAGGCTGCTATGCTGATCCACTTGATTCCCGTTGGTAGAACACACTTTGCTGGCACTCTTTTTTTCCCCTTGTTTCATGGCTATTTTGTTATTTTTGATCAACCTCAGAATGTTGACTGTGTCGTTAACAGCTCTTTTGTAAAATGGGACTGAAAACTAAACTGATGCCTACCACATGCAATGCACTTTCACTAGTCTACCATGGGCAAACCTTTTGAGGAAGATGAAGTGTTAATATAGTTATTGCTGCAAACAAAAAACAAAACTGTTAAGATAGTATAGACTGAGTACAATGGATTATGTTGTGAACAGTGTTAAGCACAAAAATGCATCCTTGCGGACAAGGTCACTGCAAGGTAATTCTGATTTCCCTAGGTGTAATAGCCTTGGAGTTGAATATAGTAAGTAAGAAGATGTCGGGGCACAGCCCCATATGAAAATGGGTGCATTAGCTGCCCTTAAAATGGAGAATTCAGATTTTAGTTATCATTATTTTTGTTTTTTTTTCAGAGTCATGCAGATAGTCATGGGGTAGAACCATTTGTTACTCATTATCTTCAGAATGGCTAGCTTTGCATGCTATTCCCCACGTGAAGGCTTGCTGATATGGTCTACATAACCTGAAGGAAGTCTGAATGGCTGACTTCCCACTCAACAATGCTCACCTCCTTATTACAGGTTTGGAAAGGCAGAAATGAGACTCTCTCTTTATTATTCTTTAACTTGTGCTTGTAGGTCAGTCTTGAGTATGACAGAATAGTTTTCTTAATGGACCTTTCCTTTCACCCAAACAAAACAAATAAAAAATTAGACATATAAAATACATACACTTTAGGGATGCCATGCACTGAGTCCTATATGAGTGATCCTACAAATCTCTACAATTTACTGAAATAATGTTAAAGAATGCTACTTGCCATGTTAAAAATTCCCTATTAAACTGCAGTTTGACATCCCCAATTTCTGCTGTTTATCAGATATGCAGAAGTGATGAAATGGATCTAGTTCAATAAAAAAAAGCACATTATGTAGTCCATTTGCAATGCACTGTGTCACATGTTCCAGACTGGGTTAAAGAAACAGGATCTGTTTTCTTCTCCAATAATCCCATGAGTGTCAGCTGCTGCTATGTTCAGCAATTCTGTTAGAAGAAACAGTATTGATTATCAGAAGAAACAGCATTTATTATTTCTCCAGCTGCTTCCCATTTCTCATATAGTGAACCCCATGTTACATTATTAGTGCATTTTTTCAGTTTCTGTTTTGAATTATTTGGGACAGGAAACTTCTCAGTGCAAATCAGTCATCATGGCTTTTTCTACTTGTGTTCAGTGTTGCATTATTTTGTAGTGCACATTTACATTTGAATCTAACTTCTGTAGTGCATCAGGTACACATAGGTGGGCTTTAGAAATCCATTACCTTTTGCAAAAACCTCCTACTCCAATATTATATAAGGTATGAGCATTAAGTACATTTCTGCTTTCTGAATCAGAGAGTAACAGAAATGTATGCTATACTTAACAAAACTAGCAACGCTAAACTGAAAATATGTGATTTAATATTCAATATGTGTGTTTTCCATGACATGCAACTATGTCAGAAAGAGGAGAAAATATATGGAATGTAGAAACTGTGATCCCTGCCTTCTTCTAGGAAGCACAGTAATTATAATTTATTTATTTCCATTTGTTGACAGGGAAAGCCCAACTAGACAAAAAATAAAAAAAAAAAAAAAACTTTTCAGTGGAGACCTGGGAAGAAAAGCTCTACACAAAAATTATACAATGTCAGTGCATTAATACAAAGAATAACAGACACTTAGAATAATGACTCCAGGACAGAAACATATAATTAAACAAATACTTTCAATAAAGCACTACAGTAAAGTACATGAACATAATTCAAATCTTACACTATTATGATAAACAGGCATTGGCATACACTGGATAAACATAAGTTGCATTGCAGTATGGTAGTAAATGTAATACACCTGGGTATTTTGATCTGATGCCAAAAATCAAGTTGAGGTGGAAAGACAAAAGTACTATAGATAGAAATGGTTAAACAAGAGAGTGGAATAGCAGTTGATTAGCACTTAGATACATTTTCAAGAGTGGGCAATGATATAAGAAAGACTTGTAGCTTTAAAGAGCACAAAGGAGAGGTGGCAGAAAGTGCATGCAGTAGTATTAGGATGAGTGCAATAGAAAGGAAACAGTTGTTTTTTGTGCTTTCAGCTAATGTATTAGCCTAGTCTGACCAGCAACATAACAAAAAGTTACTTAGCTTATTGCTTAAGATGATTTTTGAAAACTTGTATTTTTTACTATCAGGTTTAATTATAGTGGTAAGAAGTTCTAATGTTTGGAGGCATTGCTCTATTATAAGTATGAAGCCCCTGCACTGGCCCAGTAATCAAAGAGCCTCAGTCCTCACCATGGGCAACAGCTAGGGAATGTACAGAATGGGAGAATGACAAGAACACACACAGTAAAGTGCAATTTGCCTTAAGAGCACATAGAGATCACAGTCAGTCTGGGGCTGGTTTCTTCCTCTTTCTCCAGATCCCCAATAAGACTCCTCACTGGCACAGCTACATGATTGAGATCTCAGCTGAGGGGCCAAGCCAGGACCTCCAGCACCCTCTCTGTCCAACCAGTGGTCCGTGTCCCTGCCCAAATAGCTGGCACACACACACTTTGAGATTTGGTTTATACACACACACACACACACACACACACACACACACACACACACACACACACACACCTGAGGAAGCCTGGCACAGGTTTACAAGCTATGCCCCCTTCTACCCAGACTATAAGGTACTTTCCACTGCCACCAACCCCTACTTATCAGTTACTATAAGGCCCTTACAAAGGGTGTTCAGTCCTACTGTGTAATGTTACTATTACCCAAATGGTAGTCTGACCAAGACTTGCAAGGCTGTTTAGGAGTGGCCTGTACAATGTCACCAAATACATATGAAAGTATTCTAACAGCTTAAATATGTTTCACAAATATCAGCCACAAAGATAGGTCTAAATATATTATGAAAGAACAAGACAATACTCAGTCAATCAACATAGTAACTTCAGAGTTCAAAATCACAGGAAATATTTTAAAACAACATTGCAGGACACTCTAAAATAAATACAGAAAACATCTAAACTAATCTTTACTATATTCCTATCTATATCTAAAAGAGATACTATGCCCTAAATCTTACTTACAGCAAGGCAAGTGCAGATGGTGATGATGAGTGGATGTTCTTGCTAGGTCCAAGACAAAATACAAAGTGCCCAGTCTCTCTCTGAGAGAGTTCTAAAATCAGTATCAAATATCAAATATTACTGCTGGGTTAGCTTGGATGGGTTAGCTTGGATGGCATCACTTTTTGTCACCTGAATTCAGTTCCCAGGTTAAAACAGAAACTAACAGAATTTAACATCTCTGTGTTAAAAATACATATCTCTCAGATGGTTACAGATCTTGGAAGTCGTAAAACAATAAAATACTTTTACATTTTAAACCTAGTAATTACTTCTCTTTCAAGACAATATAAAAACTTCTAGCTCTAGACATTGTATATGCTACACGAAAACTGAGAACTTTTATAGCACAATCATAAAGCAATCTAATTTGAACTTATTTTCTGTTCTAAGTCAGCATGGCATGCTGTGGTTACATTTAGCTCACTACATAACAATAGTTCTGTATAAATCATATCAATATTCGCAAATGGCATAGAATTATTTCCAAAATTCCAGATAGCTGGGCTGGCAACATTTCCCCTATATCACAATAAGATTTGATGGCAAGTAAAAGTGATTTATTTTGACATCAAAGTTCACTGGCTAGGAACAATATTTTATGGTGTTTTGTAGTGCTGGGCGGTGTTCTGATTTAAATATTATGTTATGGCTTATACGTTGCTGTGAATAGCTCTAGCCAGTGTACTTCTTTTAAGGGTATACATTGATGGCTCTTTGTTAATAGAGTGGTGCAAATCTAGCAGTTTTCTTGTAACAGATATCTAGTTTAATTTTTTGGGTACTATGAAGATTAGGCTGGATGGGGGGGCATAAAGGAGAGATAGTAATGAGAAGGTTGATGGACTGTTTTTCTCATTATTCCAGTGTGAAAGTGTTTACTTCTGTATAACAAACAATGTTTGTTATTTTTAACAGCTTGAAGAATGTTTAGGACATATTTTAGGTGTTCATCTATTATTGATCCTGTTAGCCTTGATTGTTATATTATTTATATTCTGATGTTATTTTTGGACAGTATTTTGACAGAATGTTTTTGGTATGAGAAATGTTTGACTGTGAAGAGCATTATAATTTTTATTATTATTATTATTATTATTATTATTATTTAGAAGAAGTTGAGATTTTAACTTTTGACAGGGTTAGGGCAGAGCAAATGAGAATGGCATAATCTGCACATTGTGTTATGGCTGCATGCTTGGAGGCTTCGTAAGATTTATTTTTAAACAAATTGAATAAGAGGGGGTCAAGTATTGAAACCTATTGACTACAATGGAAACAGGTAGGAAGGGAGGGTGAAACATCTTGGATCCCATTTTACTGCTTGTTGTCTGTTTGTGAGATAGCTATATAGCCAAGACAGGGCTGAGTTGTAACGGTTGAAAGATGAAAGCTCTGTGAATAGATTTTGGTGAAACATGGTGTCAAATGGTCAAGGAAAATAGATGATTCCAAGTGGCCAAAATTTCTTATGTGGTTTTTGGTGCTTGTGGTACTATGCTTTTGTCAAAAAATATATTTGGTGTTAGAGAAGAGGTTATTATTGAGGAGGTATTTTATGATTTGTAAATGGGTACATTTTTCCAGTACTGTTGATAGAGGTAGATATAGATATAGCTATTATATAGGTATATACAGGTAGTTGTAGATATAGCTATAGGTCTATAGCAATTGAATTTTGTGGATGTGCCTCCTTTGCTATAAATTTTTTTTTCCAGAGTGCTGGGCAAAAGTTTTCTGACATAGAATGGTTTATAAGATAGAGATAGGGTAGGAAAAGGTGCCTGCTGTTATTTTCATATACTCAACAGGTAAACTGTCTGCTGCTAAGGTGGTTAATTTTAGTGTTTTTTTATTGTTGCTGTTGAGACAGACTGGAAACTAAACTGATCTGTCTGAGTTTCACTTTTTTGTGGGATTGTGGGAGGACAGAGAGGTTAGGAGAGAACAGTTTAGTTGGTAAGAGATGCTGTCTTTGTTGCTGTCTGTTGATGGTGAGGGTGTGTTAGACTGGCCAAGATGAAAGAGTTTATTAATGGAGGACCAGAAGGACTTTGGAATGGTGTGATATTGAGTTGGAGCTACTGGTAGTAGGATTGTTATTGAAGGCCCATATCCAGCAATGAATATTTTCTACATATTGTTATAGCTAGTTTGTACTTACACAATTGCTCATTGATTCATATTTTTAAGCCTTGTTTATACTTTAAACTGTTTAGTACAAATAGTGTGAATTGAATGAGCATACCAGGATGTTTTGACTGAAAAAAGTTTGATTTAGTGGTTGTCAGTGATGTGGATCATAGTACCCTAGCCCCTGTCCACCCTTTGTCTTCCTTAACATTGTTTGGCAGTGGTGGGATTTAAACTCCATCTGGGTATCAGTGTTCTTTGCTCAAGACATAAGGATAAACAAAATGGATGGTCGATGTAGACTGTCTCTCATTCTCTCTCTGTCTCTCACTCTCTCCAACCCCTGCCATCACTTCATCATGAGTACAACAAATATCCTTAAATATATTTGTTGTATAGATGTGAATGAGTCATGCATACAATATTCTGGTAGAGTACTCCAGAAAATCCAGAGTAAGCTTCTTCTTCCAAGCCTCAACTATCAATGGATTCCTCCAGTGTACTGCCAAGATGAAAAGTACGAGCAGCTGAGGTAAACACTGAATATGCACAAGCACCTCTGGTTGTCATCATGAATCTGCAAACACAGATGTTGATGTAATGTACAGCAGAGAAATGTTCCATGAAAGGGCAAATGTTATGGATGGCTAAGGATGGAGTATAGGCTTTAGTATACCAACAGAAACCACAGAGATGGACAGAGATTGCAAAGGCAGCTGCCAACCAAAGTAGAGTTGTAAAACACAATGATGAAGGTTGTATGACAATACTTGAATGTAGAATAATTTGAAACATGGACAGAAGAAGTGGGACACAGTGAAGTAACTTGATGATGGTGCGACTTGCAGCAGTCCTGATGGGTCTATATTAGAACATAGAAGTTTCAAAACTTCGAATGTTCTAATATTGAACCCTATTCAGCGAAAGCTGAAAATATTGAAGCAACAGAAAACCAAATTTTTTCCTAGGGAAAGAATTTGGTTGTCCATTTCGGTTGCTTCGTTATTTTCAGCACTGTGGTGGAAAGTTATGGGTCAGGTTCAGGCAAGTGTGCGATTGAGTGCGGGTTAGGGTAGTTAGGGTTAGGGTGCAGGTTAGTTATGTGTAGGATTGTGTGGACATGAGGGTTAGGGCGGGTTAGGTGAGTTAGGGTTAGGGTGCGGGTTAGGTATGTGTGTGACTGTGTGGACATGAGGGTTAGTGCAGGTTAGATGAGTTAGGGTTAGGGCGCGGGTCAGGTAAGTGTGCAATTGTGTGGACGTGAGGGTTAGGGTGGGGTAGGTGAGATAGGGTTAGTGCGTGGGTGAGGTGAGTGTGCGATAGTGACGGACCTTAGGGTTAGGGTTTGGGTTAAGGTAAGTGGATAGTTAGTGGTGTGTGTATAGTTTAGTGTAGGGTTAGGTGAAAGATTTTAGGTGTATGTGTGTGGATTGCTGTTTGTTTGGTGTGCTTGTGTTGTGTGTATGTGTTTTGGAACAGTGAATTTTTTCCCTAGGAAAAAAATTTGCTGTTCTGTATGTTCGATGTTTTCAGCTTTCGCTGAATAGGGATCAATATTAGAACATTCAAAGTTTTGAAATTTCGATGTTCTAATATAGACCCATCCTGACAACATCAGAGTGTGAGCAGTGGACCTGATCTAAAATATAAATGTCATTAAAAGGAAAATATGGTGCTCTCAGGGAGTCAAACTATCAAATCAATACACATGGCAGGATAGCCTCAGTTCCCTAGCTGCATAAGCAATCAGACTACAAAGTGCCATAAAATACATAATAGGGAAATGTAGCACATTTGCAGAATGATAGCAAGCAAAGAAAGGTATAGCACAAGGATCTAAACCCATGCCTATTTTAATGATATGTATTATCAAGAGGAACTACTGAATTACTCAAATGAAAAGTGGTTATGAACACACACACATCAGGGAAGTGTAACACATATTCAGATTGTAAACAGCACATTGCAAGACAACATACAAGCCCCCCAGTGCATTGGCAAGGGACAACTCTTTTTTTGAGTACACTGAGCCATCAAACCTGTTAGAATAAAGGTGTTACAGATTTTCATGGTGATGTACAGTGATGCTTAGCTCATTTGTGTGACCAGTGGCAATACCCATAGAGCATGAGGAGGACTGAACTTTATTTTAGCCATAGGAAGAGAAATGTCATGTCTCTGTGGTTATACAAGTGCATCAACATTGCTCTCTGTGATTTGTCACACAATGTATGACCACAAAGATGATTTGTTTACAACCGCATTGTCGGATGTGTGTGGGGAGTTCATCTTCATCTTGACCAGATTATTGGTTGAACATGGGAGTACAGGACACAGCTAAAAAGTTGAAGCAAGCAGGGGTAGATCTCAAGGTGATTAAATAACGAATGAACAGGATGCATTTTGGTAGAACACCTCTCAACGTCTTAGATAGATAATCCTGAAGAGTTCCATCAGCAATTGTAATTATTTGAATACTTCAGTCCTCAATGATTTGTCAGAAAATGACATTGTTTATGATGAGCAATATATACATTAGTTGCATATCTGGGAAGCCAAGACATATGAATGGGACAGGTCTCCTTTTATTTATTTATTGATTAATTTATTTTCAGAAAATGGAAAGTTGGGGAAAAAAAGTCAGAAGATTAAGTGGTGGTTAAGAGGGAAGGCTAGGTAGCAGGGAAAGACACATATGCCTGACAGGGTGTGGGGTAACAGAATGGTGAAGGAGACATCAGACAAACATAGGGCAGACAATGTTAATGGAAGTATTGTACTGCATTCAGGGGTGTTCATAGAAACAAAAGGGATTGGAACACTGGATTGAGGGATAGCACTGGGTGATCCAAGATGCAGTCTGTGTCAGCTTACACCCGGTAAAGGATTACTGGTCATATTAGGAAATGTCACCATTGGGTCCTGTCAAAAAAGTGGAATCAGTTCTGGCCAGAGACACAACTGAACAAGTCAGTGGTGCAAAGATTCGGCATCCAGCCTCCTGCCTATTATCTTCCCCACAAGTTCTGCCAGGTCCTGATCAGTGACAAAAGTGTCAGCTCCACTTGGACTGTTACTAACAGGTACTACTGTACCACCCTCCAGTGCAGTGCTATCTGCAGGTGGTGCAGATAGGGAAGGAGGTGCAGAGCAACTGGGAAGGCTGAGGCACAGACATGCCAGGTACCTCTGGTGGTGGTGGTAGTGATGGTGGTGGTTGTGGCACTACTGCTGTCACCTGTTGCAGACTGAGACCCAGACACACTGGGTTTCACTGGTGGCAGTGGTGATGGTAGTGGTTGTGGCACTACTGCTGCCATCTGTGGCAGGCTGAGACCCAGTCATGCTGGATGCCTCTGGTGGTGGTGGTAGTGATGGTGGTGGCCATGGCACTACTGCTGCCACATGTGGCAAGTTGAGACCCAGTCATGCTGGGTGTTTCTGATGGTGATGGTGGTGATAGTGTGGGTTGTGGCTGAGACCCAGATGCTAGGTGCCTCTGGTGGCAGTGGTGATGGTAGTGGTTGTGGCACTACTGCTGCCATCTGTGGCAGGCTGAGACCCAGTCATGCTGGATGCCTCTGGTGGTGGTGGTGGTAGTGATGGTGGTGGCCATGGCACTACTGCTGCCACATGTGGCAAGTTGAGACCCAGTCATGCTGGGTGTTTCTGATGGTGATGGTGGTGATAGTGTGGGTTGTGGCTGAGACCCAGATGCTAGGTGCCTCTGGTGGTGGTGGTGATGGTGGTAGTTGTGGCACTATTGCTGCCACCTGTGGAAGGATGACAGGCTTTTCCAGTGGGTGATGTGCAGATTGTTGTGCTGCTGCATATAAGAGCAACAGAATGGAGAGAAACAAAAATAACAAAATAAATTTTTGAAAGAGAAAGGGTAGTGACAAAGAAGGAAGGGAAAGAGAGATACAAAAATAAATATTGCATTTCTACTATTCTGTTATCGACACAGTAAAGCATAATGACCATTTAATATTAGGATTTACATAGGTATGCCATGAACTTGTTTCTCAGGTCATAACAAAAGCCACCCTCACATACAATCTGACATAAGTGAACAATAACTGCAGGAGCGATTCATCAAGGCTGGGCTTCTACTGGAATTCTGATAATAACAAAACTATACATGTACATAATAAACATACAGATCAATCAATAAACATGCAGCACAGGTGATAGACATGGAACAGATAATTCTATTGTGTATTGTGAAATGTCTAGTAAACTACTACTTATGGATATTACATATATGGACCTTGTAGCTGTGGATTGATATTAGTGGGGTGACAAATATAGTCTGCCATGACAACAAAAACATTTTGTGTGGGGGTGGCGAATTACACCTGCAGTCATCCTAACAATATCAGTGCATATAGACTTAACATGATGATCCACTTGTCAATCTATACAGGAAGAGGCATGTAGACATACACTTCTAACATTGCACAGTCACACTACTGACTTTAGCTATGCCAGTGCTGACAGATGTGCCACCTCTGTTTAAAGTTATGGACAATTATTTTCTAATGGCTACTATTGTTATAATGTCAGCAGAGACATTTTTCATCATGGCATGTATACTCACCCTGGTTCTCTCTAAACACTCTAGTCTGCTCCCATGCCTAAGAGATTCCTTTCAATCACTGCAGGGGCTAGAGACATAAACACAGCATAATGAAAAATCGAATAATGGCATGCAGAGAACAGGTTATTTGTTTAACAAAAATTTGTGTCGAGATGATGACTGTACCCTAACTTCTATCTCCCATCTACCAAGGAGGTCAGGCTTGCATCAGCTCATGTCACAGAAGTGGTGATGGCACTGTTACCCCATGCATGGTATACCAAAATCAACACCACTATTTGCAACAACCACAAACCAGGCAATACAGCCAAAATCTTCTTGAGACACAGTGCAGTAAATAAAAAAAAAAAACAGGACTCACTAACTATACTGCTGTATGTGTATATAAATTGTAAACAGAATAAAAAAGAAAAAAAAGAACAAATAAACATTATAGGTTTGCATATGTAAGTAAGTAACCAGAACAATTTTATCACATATTATTTTTTATTTGCATATTTTTTATCTTGTCTTTTTAATTAACTATGACTGTATATTCCTTGTAGTTAGGAGGTGTGTACTACTTTAAATACTTAATGACTTGGTCCAGGTGTGGATTGGTTACATATAGGAGGACTTAGTATCTTGCAAGTTTTAACATTAAGGGATGGAAACACTTGGTTTGTTATTTTTATATAGTTTTAATAAAGTCTTTATATGTGTTGCCTGGTCCATACTTGTTGAAAGGAGTGGTAATTTGCACTAATTGGATCACATTTTGAGTTTTTATTTGCTGCACTGGTCCACAAGAAGATTTTGACTGCATTGTCTGGTTCGTGTTTGTCACAGGTAGTGGTGTTTTGGATTTACTAGAGTGCCTTTGTGTTTCATTTTGCTGCACTGAGTTACAAGAAGATTTTGGCAGTGTGATGTCTTCATTTTGTACTTGGTCCTGCAGTTTACAAGTGCAACCCACAGTAGTGTTCTACGAGGTTGGTTTTTGCAGGCTATTTGAATCTCCCCCACCCTGTGCTTGGTTGCTTACAGCATGAAGTAATTTAGCACAATGCTACAAGGTTTTTCTGTAAACTGCCAAGAAAGTAGAGTGGTTGGTTTGATATCTTCAGATGTATCACTAGGGTATAAACATGCACGTACCATGTAGACCCAGCAGTAATACAAGTGTTTTGTGCAATAAGCTGTGGTATGACTTACATGAAAGCAGGATATATTTGCTGTTTCATTTTATTAATTAAATGTTTGCCTATGTGTCTGAATGGTTGTCTGCAATTCTGGGATTTTTTTTCTCAGAAGTCCATTATATGCACTGTCTGGGGCAGGACAAGTCGACACTTCATGCAATGGGCTACATACTTGTACCTCTATAGAGTGGTCTCTGTTTCCATGAGAAACATGCAGTCTGAATAATCCTAGAACTGAAAATAACACAATTTTAAAAATATTTAAGCTGCAGTGAATTGGGTGTAAGCATTAATATGATTATGTTCAGGATGTAAACCATCTGGTGTGTGTGTCTGTGTGTGTGCGTGTCTGTGTGTGTCATGGAGGTTTGCTTCCTCAAGTATGGCCACCGCAATTTGTTTTGAATGGAATTTGCATATTTTTTCTTGGGGTACCATTATTCTGAACTATTGGACAGGAGATACCATAGCAGATTCCTGCTCCATCTGCCATGCTGCTGTTCTGTTTTGAAGAATCCTACCCACCAATTTCAGGAAATTGTCTAGATTCTATTAATGCAATGCCATATAAGCAGAGAGAGAGAGGGAGATGTGCATTTGTAATATTGCTGAAAGCATCTGAAAGCCTCCCTGAAGAATATACTTTCATAACACCATCTAGTCAGAAGCAGATTTCCTTGCTTAGTCACCGAGTAGGGATTTGGCATTGAGCATGCATTACAGTTTCATTTTTTGAATGGACTAACTTTCACCATGAAAGATTCACAAAGATAAACACATATAATTTTCAGAAAACTCCTGGAGGTCAGCAATGAGCAACTCAGCCATGCAGTGAGAGATTAAATTTTGAACAACGAAGGCAACAAAATAATTAGCAATTTAATCTGTGCCTGAACATATTACACAAGGTTCTGACTCCAGACAGCAGAGCTTTAAAATGTAAGCACTCCTTATTAAGTTATGCAGAAAAAGGACAATAAAAATGGAAATGAAGATTCTCTGCCTTCAGTGTCGGCGCTATCATTTTAACTAAAGTTGCATAGGTTGCACATCAAGTAAAAGGAATTATCACCCAGTACCATTCAGTAAATTGCAGCAAAACTAGGAAGCACTTGATGTTATTCATCTCTCTTTTTGTATTATTATTTTAATGAAACAGAAAATGAGAAATGGCAGCTGACAAATTGCTTCACATCTGAGGCATTATCATGTTAAAATCATTTCAAGGCTAAGACAGAAATAGATTATCCAAAATAATATTTGTAAATCAATTTCTGAGTTGCCCAGGAAATTAGATATTCTACACTGGCTGTTTATAGATACTTCTTAAAAATGATTAATTTAAAACAGCATTTTATAGAAGCCTTAATTATTAAAATTGAAACTAGCTTAACTATTTTAATTATATCTCAGGTGACTATTTTGTCAGTCTTAATGGATCTGAAAGCTATATTTTTTCCTAAAACTAAATTTGAATAGCAGCTTGGCCATATCCATAGATTAGGTGTAGGGTGAGTTTCACACAGAAGTGTTGGTTAATTTTGCTCTCCCCCTTAGGCCAAAGGTTTTTCAGAGGAGGGTTAGAGAGTATAGCTGCATATGAGTCTGCTAGTAAACTGAATCTGATAATGACTACATGAAATAGTGATCATAATTCACCAAGAAACATTTGTCTGAAACATGTTGTATAGAGGTGCAACCGCCTGCACTACCATGCTGGGAGTTGTGTTGCTCTTTCATATGATATGCTACTAATTATAATCATATCCAGTGTCCATAGAAAATGCCAGAACAGTTTGCCTGCTGTTGTTTGGCATGGGAGTACTCGTATCACAACTGGAAGGCTATAGCACAGGGGAATACATGCTCATGACTTTGTTGCTTACTCCATTGGTGTTTAAGTGCTATAGAGATTTTATGTTTTCAGAGATTGTAGGCTTCTGGAGAAACAATGAGAAAATTTTTCACTGTGTATTTCAATGCACTCTTTCTAAACTTCAATAACCTTAAAGTACAAATAATTAAGTTAAAAAAAAAAAGAAGGTTGTGAGGACAATACTTTCTACATGGGTGGTGAAGTCAGACTTCTCCAGTGGAAAAAAATGCTTTTTTTATACTGGTTTGTAACCTGACTGAGCCTGAGCACATTATACATGTGTTGAAGCCATCAGTTTTGAGCTATATTTGCTGGAGAACTGTGTATTGGTAATGTCAGCGATTAGTAATGGATTTCATAAGGCCTTGTTCATTCTCAATGAAAATTTACCTTTATTTTTCCTTCTATGACACCAGAATAGGAAAACAATATTTTCAAAACATTGTACTCAAAATTCTTTGATTTGTGCACTTTTTTTTGGAAAAAGGAACAGCTCCATTAGGATACAGTATCAGAATACATCATGCTCTTGGACTGAAATAAAAACAAATACATAAATAAAATAAAAATAATGCAGTGATTACATAAACACAGAATAATTGGAATACAATATTGGTCTCAGCCACAGGTAAACCAGTTTTCGGAATAACCACATTTGTAGCATTCATAAAAGAACAGGAAGCAGTGGTAATGTGAACAGAGATTACTAAGCAGCTTTGTAGTTAATTGTTTAGCTGCTATAGGAAACAAAGCAGCTTTAATTATAAAAAGTGCAGAAGTGGTTACTGCATCACTTCCTAAATTATGGTGACCAATGTAATTATAGTTAGGTTAAATATGCAAACATAGTATAAGCAGAAGAAAGCATCTAAGATACATGACTGTCCATGTATCTTAAACAGATTGACATCTCTGCATCCTTCAAAACCTTGATGATTAGAGGGGTGCCCACACATTTTCTCTTTAGCCTGATCTGTTTTGCCCTTGTAGAAGTGGGAGTTACAGCATGAGGGTGAGTGTCCGCAAGGTGCAAATGGTCTAATGACTTTCTTGCCCTGTAGTTCTTATGATCCTATTATGTATTTATTTTTGACTGTGAAAATCTACTAGGCAAAATGTATCTGCAGTAGAGAAAGTTTCAGCTGCATAAGATTTGCCAACATAAGGTCTACAATATTAATATAATTTCTAAAGAAATAGAAATGTTGACATAAAGAAACAGAAATGTCAACATATAGAAATATATAGTGAGGCCTATAATGAAGAAAGCAGTTGTATGTCAACAATAAGTGTTATTTCTGCAATATATACAATGACAGATGTACCTCGCTATTTAGTATATGGAGAAAGTTTATGCCCTTACGCTGTTGCATAGACACCACTGGCTGAGTCTTTCCAGCAACATGCATGCTTAAGTTAGAAGGTTGCCTCAGTGATGTAGTACCTCCACCTGTGTTTAAGTACTTCCTCCATCTTTATTAAATATACTCACCTGCATATTCATAGTGAGACTCATTTTTCTGGAGAATGACCTTCAATGACACATTTCCTTCCTGCATCCTTTTTATTTTAATGAGACTTTTCAGGTTATTTTTGTATCACTGTCTTGTAACTTGTTTTGTCAAGTACATATATTTAGATTTCCAGTCTCACTGTTGTAGAACATGTAATACAATAAACTGCACCATTTCAATAGCTTTGCATTCTCACTGCTGTAAGAACTGTGGTACAGACAGTACACCATTTCAGCAGCAGTGCATTCTCACTGCTGTAAGAATTGTGATATAGACAGTACACCATTTCAGCAGCAGTGCATTCTCACTGCTGTAAGAACTGTGATACAGACAGTACACCATTTCAATAGCTGTGCATTCTCACTGCTGTAAGCATTGTGATATAGACAGTACACCATTTCAATAGCTGTGCATTCTCACTGCTGTAAGCATTGTGATATAGACAGTACACCATTTCAATAGCTGTGCATTCTCACTGCTGTAAGCATTGTGATACAGACAGTACACCATTTCAATAGCTGTGCATTCTCACTGCTGTAAGCATTGTGATATAGACAGTACACCATTTCAATAGCTGTGCATTCTCACTGCTGTAAGCATTGTGATACAGACAGTACACCATTTCAGCATAGCTGTGCATCTCACTGCTGTAAGCATTGTGATACAGTGCATTCTCACTGCTGTAAGCATTGTGATACAGACAGTACACCATTTCAGCACCAGTGAATTCTCATTGATGGATGATCTGCTATGCAGACACTGCACCATTTCAGTAGTGATACATTCTTACTGCTTTATGATCTCTGATATAGGCACACTGAACCATCTGTATTGGAATGTATTCTTACTGCTGTAGTATCCTCAATACAGACACTGCACCATTTCTATAGCAGTGCATTCTCACTGCTACAGTAATTATAACACAGACTTGCATCATTTTAATAGCAGTGCATTCTCATTGCTACAGAAATTATTACACAGATGTGCATCATTTCAATAACAGTGCATTCTCATTGCTACAGAAATTATTACACAGACGTGCATCATTTCAATAACAGTGCATTCTCATTGCTACAGAAATTATTACACAGACGTGCATCATTTCAATAACAGTGCATTCTCATTGCTACAGAAATTATTACACAGACGTGCATCATTTCAATAACAGTGCATTCTCATTGCTAAGGAAATTGACAGCCATTGCAGCATTTCAATGACAGTGCATTCTCACTGATACAGAAATTGTGATACAGACACTGCACCATTTTAATAGTGCATTCTTATTGCTATAGAACTTGCAACACAGACACTGTATCATTTCAAAAACAGTGCATTTTTATTCCTGTTGAAATTGCAATAGAGATACTGCACCATTTCAATAAAAGTGCATTTTCATTGTTAAAGAAAATTTGACACAGATGCTACACCATTTCAATAGCAATAAATTCTCATTGCTGTAGAAATTGCAATACGCTGCATCATTTCAATAAGTGCACATTCTCATTGTTGAAATTTTGACACAGGCACTGCACTATTTCAATAGCAGTACTGAGATGCTTGGATGCATTGGTGGTCTTGAATTTTGGACCACAGTAGTAGATAAAAGGACAAATCACATCAAGATACTTCAGGTGAACTATGTGTCCCTGTTGTCACCTTTATTGTTCTTACAGACCTATACATCCCGTCATCATCAACATCATCGTCACAGTTAAAAGTTTTCATTGGCATGAGTCTATATGGCAGTCATTACAATAAACAAAACTGAATCTATCTGCAGCATGGCCAAGATCCCCTGCCACTACTTTGGATGAGATTTGAAACAACAAAATGCCAGTCGTCTAAGATAGTAACAGTTCAGGTTAATTTTCAAGATTCAACAACACCTGATGACAAATATCAGGGATATTTTATTTAAAAAGACACAAAACTGGATCAGTTGAACATTACCCATGATACATTTTTGAAAACAAACTGGGGAATAGGTGTTAGTCAACCCTGGTAAAATATATTGAAAAAACTGCTAATATTTCACACGATCTCTGCAACATCCATCATAGGATAAAAAAATCTTGCTTTAAACAAACGTATGTGCACTAGTCATACTTCCAAAGTAATATCAATGATGGACTATTAAAGATGTCTGACATTTCCTTTTTCCATATGTTCTACACCTATGTAGATATAAAGGAACATAAAAACAACACTAGGCAAGTTCTCATGTTTTGTTATTTTAGCAGTGCAATAAAAAGTAATAGCAGTCTGTTAGGACTGAATACCCTTCTCCACTAAGAAATCACAAAAATACTGTAAGTGCTACAAAAGGATTCCACCAAGTAAGACATATCCTATCAATGTCCTATCTTGTCAACGTACTAAATCCCCAGTTTGAATAAGGTTTAACTATGAGTCTCAGAGAGCTTGAAAAATGACTGCAACATGCCTAGTACAACTAAGATGTAAACATATCTGCAGAGTCATATTAGCCAATAGATAATCAATGATATCAATCTTCATCTCCTAGTCACAGATTTAATCCGGATTACTCCTAATTGTCTTGCTGTAGAAAAACTCTTTCCCCATTTTAGGCTCTTGTTATCCCGCAGTCTAAATACTACTAATGATGGCATTTGTGCTTCAAAAAACACAGGTCCTCAAAATATCATGTCCCCTTCATTTCATGCACACCATTCCACCATTATTGAGGGTCTGTAACATGTCTACAAGACAGCATCCAACCTTCAACCTTGCTAGTAAGACACTCGTATGACATTAATTTCCTACCATCATGTAGACATCATTGGCATAAGATTTATAAGACAAACAGCAAAGGCACTGTAGTCATCCTCATAAATTTATTCTCACCAGATGTTATTCTACTATTACACACGGAAACACTCATTCAAGTACAGAGTCCGGGCATCGTTATGTGCTACTGGTAGTGTGGGATCAATTATCAGTTGAGGAAACAGGAGGTCCACTCAAGGTCGAATGAGACTGAATGATTAGTCCTGTCATTGAAGCTGCAGTGGGTTAGTTAATCATTGCAAGCGTGATTGCTACTAGCATCCTAGGATACAGCAGCCTTCCACACATCACATTCAAAATATACAGTTCACATTACCCACCATAAGTACTGGGTTTTGCTAATGTCTAATATTAGAAAAGGGAAATAAAACTAATATTACTTATTATAATAGAGACCATAGTTTGTTTCAGTGAGCTTGAGTCACACCACCACTTGCTATGCTAAAACTAGCCCACTGAATGCAGTCTTCTTTAAAAAAAAATGTTTTTTATAAAACACAGTAAATCAGCCTGTTGCAGGTCCATGTAACTACATATAACCAACTCAGAACTTTGAACATATCAATGTAGAGGAATATTTTACCCAGTATAGCTGTCTTTGAGAGCTGGGGCACAGACACACACACACACACACACACACACACACACACACACACACACACACACACACAGCAGAAAATCACAATTTCTATCCTACTGCAAAACGGAAAACAGTTTTCCACTTTTTGATAGAAATGTACTTCATCCAGGAAGACAACTTTCACTAGGTCTCCTAGTGAAGTGAAATTCAATGAAACCTGCTTTCTTTAAGGAAACCATCTAGTCAGCAACAGCAATACAGTAAACATGCAATGCAATGTGAGGGCTTTAAAAAAACTATTAGTCCTAGGGAAAAAAAGGTTGTATTTTGGCAGCTGGGAAACCATGCTTTGAGTACAGGGAAGTTATTTAGCAATTAAATAAACATTAAATATTGATTGTTTTAAAAGTATGATCAGCTAAATTATAAAAAGTTATTTTATGTATATAAAGTATCAACATATATAAGTAATGGCTTTATTGAATGCTTTTGCATGATTTTAATTAAGAATGATAATTTTTGTCTTACAATTATAATATCTTCTGACCTTGCACACATTTAAATACAAGTGGGAGGCATTGTATAAATTCATTCTGATGAAGTCATTATAAATTAGTGGATGAAAACATTCAATTACATAGCTGCCTTTTATATTTCATTGACTTGAATTCCCATCTCATGGTTTTGAGTATCTTTGTGTTTATTGTTGTGTTCAGGATATTAGTTTGTAACAATGAGCTGCTACAGCTTTTTTGGGACAAGATACTGCCAAATGCCTGGATAACTTGCTGGCATATGCAAAGCATGCATGGATATTATGCAGCAGGAGATGGATAACCAGGCACAAAACATGCTGAAAAGTAGCAGCCATCCTCCATGCAATATTATAAATGTATATTAAATGTTAAGTATAAAACATGTGGGCAGCTTATCTACAACAATGACTACACCTCTCTGTCCAATATATTATTGTTTGCAGCTGTAGCCGAGTATCATCAGCCTCCAAACTTACAAGTTGAGAGAAGCAAGGTGATAAAGCAGGCTATAATGATACTTTCAATACTACTAGGTTTTTATTTTATTTTACAGAACTATCATTATAAACTTTTTATGCCAGTTTACCCTTGCAATGTGTAATTTCTGGTAAGATATTTTATAAATCTCAATATCCATATGTCCATATTATTTTATAAATGGTACTGGTGCACAGAACTTTGATTTTTAAAGTAAAACAGATATTTATTAATCACAGTAAGATGTGTTTTCCACCTGTAGATATACATACTGTAAATACTCATTTAAAATACATACTACTTTGTTTTTTTTTAGTTTAAATTACTATTTGCATCTAATATTTAAAATGTGAGAAGATATGCCTTTCTCTCGATTTATATATATATATATATATATATATATATATATATATATATATATATATATACACACATACACAGTAGAGAGAGAGAGATGAATATATGGGTAAGTGTCATTTTATTGAAACTCAATTTATCAGAAGTCATTGTTTCTAAACCAGTTATACTAAAAATAAATCAAATTATATTCTATAGTATAAAATGATTTGTTGCTTGAATGAGTCTACAGATCTATAAGTAATAGTGCAGTTTGCTTTATTACAGTGTGCTGGATTGTGCAAGCTGGTGGTACAGTTCCAGTATTTTCCCTTTCTTCCGCTGTAGTGCATCCATGGAGGGATTATATATATTTTATTGTTTGTTTTATTTACAGTTTTTCTGGTTTAATATGGGTCCACTTCTTAATCTTGAATTTCTGTATTTTGAGTCCAGAATGTCGAAAGTGCAGTTTTTCGAAATTGCACTATATTGAATCTTGGTTTATCAAATCTGTGATGGATGTACATTGGTGCTTTATTTAGTGTGTGCTGTCACTTTAAGTGATGTGTGGTGTAGTAGACGATGTTCGTGTCTTTATGGAGATTCAAGTAGGTGTTTATATTTTAAGGGATTTAGTGTTAATGTGTTAATATTTAGTTGTTGTGGAGAGTTGTACAAGTAGGTTGGGGTAGGTGGGTGAGAGTGTATGTGTGTGAGTGTAAATGTGGTGATTTTTGTAAATGCGTACTGTGTGTTTGTATGTGTTATTAGTGAGTTTACATATAACTGTCTGTTGTGGAGCATAGGGTTAGTCAGGGAAGGTGTGTGTTCCTTTTTGTTCGGGTTAGTGCAATCTCCCTACCAAAATATAGCCACTTAAACTGATGAATATACACAACCAAGCAAAAAAAAAAAAAAAAAAAAAAAACAGGAAGAGAGTGAGTTTTGAAAATCATTCATCTCCTTTAAGCATCTTTTTGAATGGGGATCAAGCCCCCCCCTGCACCTTCCACCCCTGAACTCATATAGTGCATGGAATGCTCACTGCACCGAAAGTGCACTTACGCGAAGTTCAGTACAGTGAACGGGCATTTTATTGAACTTCCGTGCAGTACTCATGGACCTTAGGGTTAAGGCACGGGTCATAGTAACTTACCATGACCTATGCCCTAACCCTAAGGTCCGTGAGTGAACTTTTGCAGAAGTGACGCTTCCTATTACAAGTTTGAAGTAGTGAACTTTCATTCTTGTAATAGGAATCCATATATATATATATATATATATATATATATATATATATATATATAATATATATATATATATCTGATTTATGACCTTGAGCAATGTTTTTGTGTCTTTATAGGAGCCTGATGTTCCCATTTAGCTTGTTATGTACAACCAGGATATTCCCAGCACAGTATATGCATTTTATTTCTCTAGAATAAATATAAAATGAAGATGAGTGATATTACGTTCAGGTAACATTGGTAGCACATGTCATTTACATAAGATTCCATATTAATAACCCCACAGATGCTATGGCAGAGTGAGACAGTGAGTATACACAGGGTTGTAGTGCTGTTTAAACCATCTCCCTACCAAAATATAGCCACTTAAACTGATGAATATACACAACCAAGCAAAAAAAAAAAAAAAAAAAAACAGGAAGAGAGTGAGTTTTGAAAATCATTCTTCTCCTTTAAGCATCTTTTTGCATGGGGATCAAGCCCCCCCCCCGCACCTTCCACCCCTGAACACATAGATACCAATTCCATGATCACCGTATCTAGGAGAAAAGGGAATATGCCCAGAAATGGCATCATGGACTTGGTATATGTAAGTTCGATCTTTCGGACATTTGAAGTTGTTACTGTTTAAACCTTATCTTATACTGAGATAATAAGGCTTTGAAAAATGAGCATAACAGATAATTGTAGAGGCAGCATTATGACAAAGAAGACTTAGACAAACTAAAATGTATTATGATGAAGAAATCTATAGATGAAAGCTCCAAACTGGTCTACAGATGTGACGATGAGAAACTGCCTTTTCTGCAAGAGCTGTAATTACGGCCAGTAAGACTGAGCTAAGCAAAGCTTGAAACACTTGGCTGCAACTTTGAATGTGATGGCTGTGATGAAGTTTAATGGCAAATAGCTTTGGGTATCACAGAATCTGGTAATAAAAGTCAGATGAAACATTCTCAGTAAATAAATTACCAGCATTTATACATGATTAGGTGACAGATGTGCATAACCACCTACTGCTCTGACCTTATGTCCTTTGAAGCAGCAGCTAAAA
>NC_056735.1:1721549026-1721609026 GCF_019279795.1 Protopterus annectens
AAGAAGAATTCATGTTAGGCTGCATCTTTGAAAACAATTTAACAGTCTTTCAAAATGCTAAAACCAGTATAAATAAAGATATATGGATTGTTAGCAAAAAGAAAAGCAGGCAGTTTGCAGTCAGCTTGTTGACTTTCTCTGTTATAATACTAGTTTGAAATAAGATGGATGCATGGCAAAAGGGAGTGGGCTTTTAAAACATGCTATATTCTATACTAAAAATATATATGGTATGGATGGAAAGAGATGTCTGAAAGGAGAGCTGATGAAATCAGCAAGAAAAGGATAGTAGTATTGCTGGAATTGAATTCATCCTGAAGTTTTGGTGAGTACCTTCATGTAGTAGACCTTGTTTTAACAAACAAAAATCAAAAGAAAACTCTGCTATCACTAAAACCCAAAGAAATCTCAGTTTGGATAGTCTGTGAGTTCCTGTTTTTACAAAATCTTACCAAGACAAAAGTGAGAAATAGACTGTATCATATATAACATTTCATGGAAGATACAGTTTAAAAAATAAGAGAGCTAGGTGCACAGTTTCCAAGATAGAAAAGTGCCCAATGCTAGCATATACCCTGAAACCAGGATGAGAAAAATAGCACTGTAGAATCCTCAAGACATAGAAACATTCCTACAGTGGGATTAGGCCAGGGTCAGATGGCCCCTCTGTTGTAGACTAAAGTAGTAGTCCACAAAAAACACAAAAACAGGCCAAAAAAGCCATACAGATGACAGACTAGACTATTGAGGATAAGGAAGAGATTACTTACTAGGTTACTATTATGCAAGAAGCTGAGAATTTCTAGATAGAAGATATTCAGAAAGATTAAGAAATTAGATGAAAGAAAAATACTTTCAAAAGAAAAACCATCAAAAAAGCTTCAATTGCAAATTTGTGTTTAACTCAACAGATTCATGAAAAACATTACATAAATAAAGAAACTTTTGTCCATCTGGAAAAAAGTAACAGATGAAGTGTGGAAATATAAAGAAAACTTTTTGAAAGTTATAAAAAAGAAATATGGACATGGGAAAAAAAGAGATGATATTGTGCAATCGCTATGCCAAGGCAAAAGCTCAATTAATCAATACAAAAAAAGCAGCTCCAAAGTCATTTGTAAAGAAATACAGGCACAGGCACCTAGATGTAGAAAATTTCAGAATACAAAATAAAACAAACAAATAAAAAAAAAAAGAAAACAAAGGGGGAAATGTAGAACAGAGGATAAGTAAGGTAGAAGTTAAACAATTAGAAACTGAAGTTATGGATTACCTGCAAAGTCAAGGATTTAATCTGGAAAATCGAATTCAGATAATGTTACAGCATGATGGAACAATGAGTCTCCACATTAAGGTGGAGAAAGAAACATCTGAAGACTTGCCACATGATAATGCTCTGGAGCCTTCTTCAGGAAAGGGAAGAAGCAAGAAACAATGAGAAGTCTGACATGGGCAATGCTGTGGAGTGATGGACCAATCAGTTCCCTTATGTCAGAGCAGCAAATGATGCAGGATGCATTTGAAGAGGATATGTTCTAGACCTTTCTGCAGAATGCCCACAAGAAAAGAAGAGCAAGGAATGTGATCTCAGTTTAGAAGAAAATTATTTAATAGAAATGGACAAATGATTTAATAGAGATGGACAACATGTTAAGATTGATGAAAAAAACAAATAAGACCCAGAAATGATAGAAGTCTGAAAAACAGATTAATACAGTAGCTAAGACTATTAAGAAAAATTCATGTGCTATATTGGTGCATAGCTAAAAGCTTTGCCACAAAAACAAAGAGCAAAGGGAAAAGAAGAAGAAGAAGAAATAAAATGCCACCATGGAAGCACTGAACAGAGAAAACTATAAAACAATTAAGATAATTAGTTGCACTGTTAGAAGAATATAGAAGAGGGAGCAGATTAACAAAATGCTTGGAAAGATAGAGGTGATAAAACAAAACAGACCAGAAGCTATCAGCACAGGCAGAAAAACTTAGAAAATGTGTAGATAAATATGAAGGAAAAGTACAAAATAAGAAATTCATTGGTGGCCCAGAAAAGCTCTACTTTTACATCCCAAGCCTTCTTCCCAGCCGAAATTTTATCTGTAAACCTAAATATTAATAGCCATTCCACTATCACCATTGTAACAATTTACATTCCACCAGGTGATAAAATCCCCCTACTGGAAAATATGATTGCTCATATTTCCCAACACATCCCAAATGAAACTATCAATCATTAGGATGTCAACATTAACTGGCTATCTCCTCTCAAAACTCCTCACACCTTAATCTCTATGGCTTTACTCAACTTATCTCTGATCCCACTTATTTCAATAACTCCCATACAGCCCCGTCTCCCCTTGACTGGATTCTTGTCTCTCACCCTTCCAAATACCATAACTCTGAAACACTACCAAATTCCCTAAGTGATCACTGCCCTATAAAAATACTCAGATACACATCCCATCAAGCTAAATCTCAAAGGTTTATCAAACACCGGAAAGTAACAAACTTTAATCCTGAAACTCTCAAATCTTTTATTATCAAAAGTGAACTGGAATCCCTTAAAAATACTCCCCTTGGATGAAGCTGTCCACTTTTTTAACTCCACTTTCCTTAGTATTTTAAATTCCCTGGCAGCCCTTAGAACAACCACATAAAATCTAACATATCCCCATGGCTGACTGTAAACACTCATGCACTACTAAAAAAATAAAGACAGAGCATGGAAAATTTGGACTAAAACTAAACATCAACCAGACCTCCAGAAATATAAAGAACTTAAAAATCTTGCCAAAAGTCACATAAATAAAGATAAGAAAAAGTTCTATAATAATTTATCTTCTACCTGTAAATACAACCCTAAAATGTTCTGGCACTCTGTAAATCAAATACTATACCCAGGTGCACTAGTCTCCCCTAACCCTCATCCTGCCAAAACACATGAGGAAATTGCCTCCATATTCAACAACTACTTTATAGACTCAATATCCAAATTACTAAATCACGACACAGACCATCCCACCAACAATAATAGACCTAATAGCTCAAACTCTTTCATCAATAGTAACCCTACCACTACCTTCTCCCTCAAACCTGTCTCCACTAACTATATTAAAACTCTACTATCTAAGTTAAAACTTTCCTCCACATCTGTAGACAGCATTCCCTCTGCATTCCTTCAGGCTGCTGCTGATGTTCTTGCATTCCCAGTTTCTATTCTAATAAACCGCTGTGTCACAGAATCCACATTCCCTTCCATCTGGAAGCAATGTTACACCCTTCCAATACACAAAGGAGGAAACTCCACAGATATAACTAATTTTAGACCCATAGCCATGCTCTCACCACTCTCCAAAATTCGGGAAAAAATGTATACACAATCAAGTCTTACACTACCTTCTGCAAGAAAATCAACTTACACCTACCCAACATGGCTTTTGTCCTAGGCACAGCACTACTACAGCTCTCCTGTCTTTCCTAAACTCTGCATCAGTAGCTAGAGACAGTAAATAACTTATTTCCTGTCTCTTCATTGACCTCTCTAAAGCCTTTGATACAGTCTCTCATAAACTCCTTCTCCTTAAACTAGCAAATATACATTTCTCTCCATCCACCATATCTTGGTTTAATAGCTATCTCTCTGATAGATTCCAATCAATCAGTCTCCCCTCTTCTTCCTGTTAAAACTGGTATTCCACTAGGCTCCATCCTTGGGCCACTTCTTTTTAATATCTTTAACAACCTTCTCTACTCTTTGTGTCCTGGATCCTCACTGATACAGTACGCAGATGATTCTACACTTATCACTCTTGCCGAATCCCCAACTCAACTAAAATCACACACACAGTTCTCTTTTAACTCTGTAGAAAACTGGATATCTGAAAATCAACTTATCCTTAATCCAAAGAAAGCCAAATTACTACTCTTTCTCCCTAAAAACCTTAACCACATAAAGTCTTCCTTCTCCATATTGTCACAAAATAATACTCAAATAAAGGTAGACACCAGTACAAAACTCTCAGGTGTTACTATTGATGATACACTAACCTTTGATTTACACGCCAATAAATGTATCCGAAAAACACATCTCAAACTAGGTCTCCTCTATAGAAACAAAAAATATCTTACCAAAACAGCAAAACTAACCCTTTCAAATGCCTACCTCTTACCCACTTTACACTATAGCTTCCAAATTCTCACCAGCCTCAACACTTGACTACTAAATAAGTTAGAAACAACTTATAACAGGATTGCCAGATTTGCTGCCCAAAATTCTTACAAGTCCCATCACTGACTACTACAACTAAATTGGCTAGAATTACCTAACCTGCTTCAGTATAATCAGTTTTAGATTATTCACTCCATTCTCTACAAACCCTCTTTCTGTCCAGCTATCTCATCTCTAATCTCTCATTACCTACCCACTAGATTACTCCGCAGTTCTGAACATGGCCTACTAAAAATCTACAAACCAAGGACCAAAATGGGTCACCTAGTCTATAGCTTTAACCCTTCAGAGGCCTGAAATAGCCTACCACTAGATATAAGATCCCTTGAACATCCCAATCAATTCAAAACTGCTACAAAAAAACACCTTCATGAAAAATGGACCTGCCAATGTAATTATCCCTCACAAACACTCCTCGATAACTTTCTTCTTCCCTTCTCTCTTCAATAAACAAACTTACTACTTTTTCTTCTCCTCTTGCTACATCACTGTACAAACATAACTAGAAAAATATTTCAGCTATGTAACTATTGCACTATTATGTATATAATATATAATTATGAATGTATCCCTCTGATGAATGCATTTCTATATGCATTTCACTTGCAACAGTGTAATGTATGACACTGTAATGCAGTAATGTGTGGTACTGATGAATGTATTCCATATGTATTCAATATGCAAAATTTCTATTTTTCTGTTGGAGCTTTTCTCCTCGGGCCTCCACTGAAAACAAGCAATTGTAGCTCAGTCGGACAAACCTGGTCAACAAATATAAAATAAGTAGCAGAGAATTGTGAAAGGGGACAAATCTATATATGGCATGAATAGATTATAAAAAAAGCATTTGACAACATCCCACATTTGTGAATGGGTGCTTATAGTTGTAAAAGATACACCCTACAGTGATCAATTACATTATGGTGACCATGAAATGATTAAGGTTGTTTAATATAAGGTTTAGTCTTCTGAAGTATATTTGTTCATGTTATTGCTGGTCCTGAATCAGTTCCGAAATATTTATGCCCTCCTTTATGGTCAAGTTCCTTTATATTGCATTCCTATCCCAGATTGATATTTTCTTGGTACTGCAAATTTCCTGCTTTGTGTTGCTTTTGCACATTTATCAAGACCAAATGACATTCTTGTATCATCTGAAAAATTTGTAAATACTTGACATTCTGGTTTCATCTCCTCATCTGATGAACTATCCAATTTTAAGTTATCCTTAAAAAGTACATGAGAAATCTTTAAACAAGGTTGCTTTGTGGGTGCCAAACTGTAACTGTGGACTAATCTGTTAAGTAAATGGCTTAATGGGTAAGGGATAGACAAAAATAGCATCAACAACAAAAAATCACTCTGGAATATCCGCCTTTCAATTTTCATCCCTGGAATAATAATTTGCTCTTTGTCATGACTTAACGATAAAGTGGTTTGCCGCAGTTCCATGGCCACTATAATGTAAATGACAGAGCTCAGAGATCTTCTCAACAGTGCCGAGCGGTGTACTATATCGACTGCCTTAGCCAAATCATAATACACAGTATGTACTGTTTTACCCTTGTCCATTGTTTTGTTGATCCTCTCAAAGAAGTCAATAGGTTAAGTAGACATGACCTCCCCCTAGCAAATCGGGATGAGTCCAGTGTCTATAGTTTGCCAATGTCTTTGTTTATCATTTGCATGATAATCCATTGCATAGCTTTGTACATTAGGTTTGTTATAGTCTGTAGTTTCCTGGGTTGGTTGATGGTTCTCCCTTGTGGAAGGGAATGTCTGTTGTGGTCCTCCATTCACTTGGGATGTAGTGTGTTTCAGTGCTGTAGTTAAACAGTGCTTAAAGTGGTCTTGATAGGTCATGTTTTGGACTATTCAGGAGGCAACTGGATATGTTGTCGGGACCTAGGGAGGTTGGGTTCTTGGCTTTAGTGAGGGCTGCCAGCCCGTGATCCCTGCTAATGCCTGTAGTAAGTAAGTTGGAGATGACTTCACCTGGGGAGCAGGGGAGAGTGGGGAGTGAAGTTTGAGCTGAATTTATCAGGCAGTAGATTTTCTATGTCACACTCTTCAGTGTAGGTGGTATGATTTACCCCCAGTTCAGCACACTGCCATGTATTACCTCTAAGGCTCCAAACATAGCTGAAGAAGACCCACTGATTGTCCTTAACCATGTGACACTGGGGGGTGCAACACTTTCCCATGTTGATGAGTACTAGATCCAGTATATTTGATCCTCTGGTTGGAGTGTGCACTATCTGTTCCAGGGTATTTGTTTTAATAAAGTCCAGGAGGTATTGTGCCTGTGAGTTTGAGGCAGTGTACATCTAGCTATGTAGGGGTAGATGGCTATCCATGAATAGGGTGTTTGGTTGGATGGTGAGCACTTCTAGTAGGTTTAGGTAAGAGTTGTGAGACTCTAGGGCTATAGATGGTGACCTGTAGCTAACCATAGTATGGTGAGTTAACTTATCTATAGTGATTTGCAAATGGGTGAGCTTCATGGTATTATCCTTTTTAACCAACCTGCAGCTATGTTTGTTGCTAACGTGGCTCAATACACCTCCACCTTTGGCCCCAGTCTGTGTTGTTATTAGTCTAAATGTGTGGAAGGCACAGCTTTGAACCAAGTCTTAGTCACAGCACAGATGTCTACATTTTCCAGATGGAGGAGGGCTTGAAGTGTGTGTGGAGTTTTTGGTTTAGGCATCGAGCATTGAGTAGTACCATCCTAAAGTTGCTTCTAGACTTTTTCACTGTGTTGGTAGTCTTGTCTTTTTGGCATTGCCTTAAAAAGGCTCTAAGGGGTGGATAAAGTTTTAGCCAATATCAGAAAGCCTAGGAGTGACTGATGTAGTCCCTCCTTGGTAAAGCAATGTTGTCTTTTGACTATGTCCTCCGATGCTGACAGATATTGGATCCCCCAGGAGTGACACCAAAAACTAAACCAATTATTAAAAAGCAATCATTTTATGATCATACCATAGCATCATCCTTGGTGAAGGTACAATGCTACTCAATGCAAGGCTCATACCTATCTGTGATACATATTCCAAAAGATCCATTATGTCTCTTTTCAAGCAGTCCAGAGAGGTATGTTTGAGGTCATTTACACCCACATGGACTAACTTGAGTACATGCATGATATTGCAGGTCCTGGCTCCAGATAGGCAACTAAACATGAAGTTCTCCTTGTCTAACGTGGTGAGTGGGGCACTTTTGATCTAGGTGTAACATTTCAAGACTTGTGGAGAGGGTTCACCATAAATAATAAGTTAAGCCATGAACAGATTGGGCACTTGCATGTATTTGTGTAGTTATGTCTTCAGATATGGAAGAATTGTTTCTTTCAGAAATTGTATTTTGACTGCTATAGATATTCATCAGTCCTTGCTTTCTTTATTTTATGCTGTTTGTGAAATTAAAAATGAAATCCATTGATTTAAGGGTTGGGAAGTTTATGTAACTCTGGATACTAAAAGTAATTTATTGGCACATTAATGCATCTTGTGTGGGGGAAGGGGGAATCGCTCTTTTTTTTTTCCTTCATTTGATTCTAGAGAAATGAAGTCTTGTTCTTCTATAATTTGGCAGCTGAAGGGAGGGGCATATAATTATTTAATTTTACTATGCTCTGTCCTAGTAGAGAGATTTTCTTAGATTTATGGTGAAGGAATAAACCAGTATGTCTATTGTTTACCATGATAATTCAGGTATCCTTTGTGTTATCTCCCCCAAGTAAACCATGATAATCCATGTATCCTTCATGTTATCTCCCCTTGTAAACCATGATAATCCAGGTATCCTTCGTGTTATCTCCCCATGTCAGTTCTTTTAATAACATTGTTTTTTTTTTTTTTTTTGGAAAAAAAAACGTGCTGTGAGAGTTGTAATGTTGGTGTATAGCTTGTACTTTAGTGGGACCTCCTGTTATTCATGCTATTATTGATTCCCCTGTCTCTTATGTTTCTGAAGAGCTTCCCACTGTGCTTTCAAACAAGTATTTATATTATGAGTCAGATGTGCTGATGGCTTTTGATGTTATGGATGCTCTCAATTTGGGAGTGTCTGTTTGTTTTCCTGGTGGCAAAAATGCTGTAGCCAGCTAATCTTTTATCACTTGCTCTTTCCTTGCCTTTCATGAGAAAGATGACAATATGATATTGCATCTTACAGATAATGTAAACTTGTTTTTTAAAAGGAAGCACATATGGAATCGCAAAACAACAAAATATCTTAAGTTTAATGATAGTCATGAACTGTGAAAGGGATGTTTTTGTCCTTCCTCTTAATGTTAAAGGTTTTATGAATTTGCAAAGGAAGTTTACCATTTTATAGTAGCATCAGTTTCTTCCATGCACTATTCATTTATACACCTTCAGTTTCATTTTCCTTAAAGGACACAGTTTCAAAAGTCATGCATGTTTGTGTGCATGCAAAGAAGGGGGTGAGTTATTTTTCTGTAGAGATGGGGTAATATTCTACTATTGTTTGGTAGCTGAAAGCAGGGGTATAGATTTACCAGATTTTACTCTGTGCATCTAGACAGTTTGTCATAGATGTATGTACTGCGATAAATCATTATGTCTTGCAATTTATTATTCTACTGATGTCTATACAAACCTCAGTTATGACTGTACTTTACCATTTCTTTTGGTGTCCACAGATATTTTTTGGGTTGAGATTTTTAACTGTCATTTGTAGAGCACTACTGACGAATTACGTTAAAAGGTATTGGAATGTGAATTCCCATATCTAGTTTGTTAAACTCCCAGAGTCTATATTTACCATAGAAGATGCATTGCATGACTTCAGAAACTTTGTACTGGGGCTCGGGTGTTTACTTTTCTCACCATTTGGTCATCTGGAGATAATGTGTCTTGTGCATCAAATTATAGAAACAGGGAAGACACTGCAGCATTTGAATGGTGCCTTGGTGCAGCACTCAGCACTCAAAATAATACAGCTTTTTCTTCTCTTCAAATTCCATGTGCTAAAAACTCTAGGAAGTAAACAAGGGTATATTAGTAAAATGAGAATCTGTTAACAAATTTACTATAACTTGAAAATAATTTTTCAGCATGGAAGCCATCATAATCCATGTACCCTTCATGTTATCTTCCCATGATAATCCATGTATCCTTTGTGTTATCTCCCCATTTAAACCACGATGATCCATGTATCCTTCATGTTATCTCCACATTCAAGTCATGATAATCCATGTATGCTTAGTGTTATTCCCCATATAAACCATGATAATTCATGTATCCTTTGTGTTATCTCGCCATGTAAGCAATGATAGTTCATGTATCCTTTGTGTTATCTCCCCATGGAAGCCAGTGTTATCTCCCCATGGAAGCCATGATAATTCATGTATCCTTTGTGTTATCTCCCCATGTAAACCATGATAATCCAGATATCCTTTGTGTTATTTCCCCCAAGTAAACCATGATAATCCATGTATCCTTCATGTTATCTCCCCATGTAAGTCATAATAATCCATGTATCTTTCATGTTATCTCTCTATATAAGCCATGGTAATTCATGTATCCTCCGTGTTATCTCCCCATGTAAGCCATGATAATCCATGTATCCTTACTGTTATCTCCCCATGTAAGCCATGATAATCTATGTATCCTTCATGTTATCTCCCCATGGAAGCCATGATAATCCATGTATTCTTCATGTTATCTCCCCATGTAAACCATGATCATCCATGTATCCTTCATGTTATCTCCCCATGTAAGCCATGATAATCCATGTATCCTTCATGTTATCTCCACATTCAAGCTATGATAATCCATGTATTCTTCTTTTTATCTCCCCATGTAAACCATGATAATTCGTGTATCCTTCATGTTATCTCCCCAAGTAAACCATGATAATCCATGTATCCTTCATGTTATCTCCCCATGTAAGCCATGATAATCCATGTATCTTTCATGTTATCTCTCTATGTAGGCCATGATAATTCATGTACCCTTCATGTTAACTCCCCGTGTAAACCATGATAATCCAGGTATCCTTCGTGTTATCTCCCCGTGTAAACCATGATAATCCAGGTATCCTTCGTGTTATCTCCCAGTGTAAGCCATGATAATCCATGTATACTTACTGTTATCTCCCCATGTAGACCACTGCACTTCCCTGCCATTGAGAAGTCTGCAGCATCACTGTTAATGCATCATCTACTGCTGTTTGCTGTGTCTCTTTTTTTCACTATCAGAAGAAAGCTGCTTTAGCCATTCTTTTTTCAAAACAAGTTTATTGTTTTAACATATAAGAGAAATATCATAACAATTTTACACAAATAATTAAAAATAGGTATTATTATAATATTCAACAAAACAACTAAAGTATTTACAAAGACATCCACTACAATCAGATCAATTAATTAAACTAAAATACTGTGCTATTGAAATTAGAATTTTTTTAACAAATTTTGTAAATTATCCCATACAATAAAATGTGATGTTTTTCTAGTTGTTCTCATTCTAATTGTGCTTATTTCCATATGACACATTATATTCATAACATTTTTAAATTCATTGAACGAAGGAGGTGTATCTGAAATCCAATTTCTAGTTATTATTTTCCTAGCCACTGCTAGGATAGACCATAACAAGGGAAGCTTAATCTTTTTAACACATTGAGGTACAGGTGTGTTGAATAATATAAGAGACTTAGAAATAATGAAATTATCTGTAAAAAGAGCCTGCAAAAATTCATTAATTGACTTCCAGTATTCTTTCAACTTCATACAGTCATAAAACATATGAGCCCAGTCAGCATTAATTTCTACATTACATCTCTTACATAGATTATCTTTATTATTAATTTTATTCATCATCAAAGGTGTATAAAAGATCTATGTAAAAATTTCCATGTATAAAGTCTCCAGACAATGGAAGATGTAGTTCTATAAGCAGATTCCAATATATATTGTTTATCTTGTTGAGTTGGTGGGTCCCCATTAATAGAGGTGAAATAATTCCAGTATGAATCTACATTGTAAAAAGTTTCTTGTCTGATAATTTTATGTATATATGAAAGTTTACCTTTATCAGAAACTTTATGCTGTAAATTTATTATCAAGTAATCAATCAGTTTTGGAATAGATTCTTTAACTGTTATAGACATTAGATCTATTCTATCAATGAGATGTTGTCTAAAGATCTGAACCTCTAACCAGCAAGTTTCTCTTAGATCAAATTCTTGTTTTAAGAAATCTAGATTTTTAACTTTATTATCAGATATCAGCTGATACCAGTATTTTAGATTATTATCTATAGCTAAATGAGCTCCTTCAGAAGTAGATGACATAAGCATACCCTGAGTATAAATTATAGGAATACAATAAAATTCCATTCCCTATACTTAGGGTGCATGAATATAAAGTTACGATAACTAATAATAATATTTAATGGGTAACAGACCATATGTTTAGGTGTAATAGGTGAAGTACAAAATTCCTTTAGCAACCACAACATGGAGTTATTTATAATCATATTTTTATGTGTTAAGGAGATTTTCATGAAGTGCATACTAATTAGCTCCCAATAATCTTTCCATTTTGCGACATATGACCGATCTATTAATAAAGTAATAACTTTTATAATAGAAGAGATAATATATAAATTAAAGTCTGGAAAAGAAATACCCCTTGAGACCAGCTATTAGTATGTTTCTTTAATGCAATCCTAGGTCTATTAGGTGCCCATAAGAAATTTAACATTAGTGTATTCAGTTTCTTGATAGTTATTTTTGTAGGTGAAAGTATTATTGATTGTATTAAGTATAAAATCTTGGGGAATATTATCATTTTAATAATTGTAAGTCTCTCCTCCATAGTAAAAACATATTATTCCAGGTATTAAAAGATTTTGTATATTAAGAAAACAGGTATTATAGTTATTATATATAATAGATTTAATATCTTTAGATAGTATTATACCTAAATAAGTTATCTGACCTGAGTTGGGTACATATTTAGTAAAATCACTAATGAGAGTATTTTTTCGTGTATATATAGGTAGTATTTTAGTTTTTCTTCATTGAATATTAAACCAGAAATACTTTTAAAATTCATCATTTTATCAAATAAAGACTGCATAGAAGAATTAGATCCTGCTGATGTAATTAGAACATCATCTGCAAAAGTTGAATTTTTGATGTTGTATTTTCTTCTATTTCAAAACCCTCTATGTCAGTACTGTTTCTAATCAAATTAGCCCAAGGCTCCATTACTAAAGTGAATAATAGTGGAGAAAGTGGACATCCTTGCTTTGTACCTTTAAGAATGGGTATTTTTGTGAAACATATGTTCCTACCTTAATATAAGCCAGCATTCCTTTGTATAAATGCTCAATTAAATTTACAAATGCATCAGAGAAATTTGTGCATTTCAGTAAGGTAAACAGATAGTCCCAACTTACTGAATCAAATGCTGAACCTATATCAAGACTAATAAGTGTTAAATCTTTCCTTTTCCTATTTGCAAAATCAATTAATGTTAAAGTTCTTCTTATATTATCAAAAGTATTTCTATTTACAATGAAGCCCGTCTGATCTATGTCTATAATGCCGGGATAATTGTCTTCAATCTATCAGCAAAAATACTCATAAACATTTTATAATCAACATTAAGTAATGAGATGGGTCGATATGAAGAACATCTAGTTGGATCTTTATTAGGTTTTAAAATTGGTGAAATAAATGTATATTGCCAAGATGGGGGTTATTAACTCAGTTTGGGCCAGAATAAAACCTTATGTATTAATGAATATGTAGTTTTAGAAAGGATTTTATATATCTCTGGTATAATACCATCATTACCCGGTGCTTTGTTTGATTTAAGCTTATTTATTTGTGTAATAACTTCTGTATATGAAATACTCTTGTCCAATAGTTTAATCTGTTGTTTATTAAGCTTTTTATTCATGTTTGTGGTTATAAACTCCTTTATTTTATCTTTAGGTTCCATGTTAATGTTGTTATGGTTAATCTTGTGAAAGTGATTTCTAAATTCGTCCAGTATTTTTGGTATACTAGAAACATTCTTCTTTTTCCTTAGAGAAAAGATTTCTTTGATATGGTTTTGTTTATTCAATCTTTTGTTTTATTTTTAAGTCTATGTAAGTATTTGGGGCTTATTGAATAAGACAAAAACTTGTATTTCTCTAAAGTTATTTTAACTTTATGAGTTAAAATTTCTTTGTATTTCTCATTTAGTTTGTTTATTTCTTCAATAACTTTCTTGTCCATAATATTTTCTTTATTATTATGCTTATAAGAGTCCAGTTTACTTTGAATATCTAACAATTCCTTATCCCAAGATTTCCTTTTGTTATTATACCATCTGATACTTTGTCCATATAGATATGATTTTAAGGCATCACAAACATAGACAATGGAGACTTCAGGAGTATTATTTATGTCTAGAAAATGTTGTACTTCTGAAAGTATATATTCTTTATAGTCTTTTAGCTGAGTTAAGTATGCTGGTATCCTTTTGATCTGAACATTATGAGTATTTTTATCATGAATTCAAAAACAATTGAGTTATGATCAGATATAGGACATGAAATGATTTTGGAATTAATTAAATCTGTTACCATCTGGTTAGAAATAAAGACCCTATCTATTTTTTAATAAGTTTTGTATCTGTTAGAAAAAAGGTGTATGGTAATGATTTTGACTCTATCTGATTATTAATATCATTCAAATGATAAGAATTAGCAAAATCATTTAAATGTTTTGCATTAGATGTAATTCTTCTTTTCTTTATAGTGGTAGTATCACTTTCATGTAGTATACAATTAAAATCACCAGCTAAAATAATATCCCTATAGAGAATGATATGATCTTATCAATATGATGTTTCACTGTATTAATACCAATTCCAGGTATCCAATATACATTAATTAAAGTGTAAGTCTTCCCATTAATTTCTATTGTAACCATACAAAACATTCCTTTGTCATCCTGATAAGACTTAATGGTTTTAGGAATGGGCATACTTTTATTCCATAAAATAGCCACTCCTCTTTTTTTCTGAGTGTGCTCTGAACTAACCAATACTGTATACTTATTAGTGGCTAGTTTATCAATATCTTTTTCAAGAGATGGGTTTCTTGCAGGAAGACTAGATTGGCCTTGTGTAGATTAATGTATCTTATTAGGCTTGCTCTTTTACACGGATTATTCAATCCATTAATGTTTAAAGAAATTCCTTTTAAAGATGTCATTTGGCATTTTTAAAACTCAAGAATCTTATGATCGAAATAACAAATAACAAGATAAATAATGTTACATCTCCTCTTTTAGGTGTACCTTTAAATATAGCTGTATTTATTAAATCTCTTATGGGATTTTGTATAGGATTCAATTTTGTTTGTAGTGACAATGAGTGTACAAAATATATTGTGGATGTCAAAACTATATACATATAACAATGAACAAGTGAAAATAATGTAAGGATTAAACCTTGCATCCGCCTGGAGTTGAAAACTCCAACTTAGAGCAGTATTTACTACTCAAGTTAACTCCCTACCCTAAGCAGCAGTACCTCAGCTACCACCTTATCAATTTAATACTAGTTATATTTAACTGAGGTTAACAGTTTTCAATTCAATTATCTATCAAGACAAAACTACACATTTGGTAAAACAGCATCATATAAACTAAAATAAACTTTTTTTTTTTTTTTTTAAACTGTTCATACTATTATATAGATCTATGTAATATATAACACTTGTATTCTAATAGCATTCAAATAATCTTAATGTTAGAAATCAAGAGGAGAGAAAATTATGTTCTAACATTCATTGCTTTAGCCATTCTGAATGAAGCAAAGTCACATGTTCATTTTGCCACTTAAATGTACTTCAGGAATTTATTATGAAAAAACACATACTCTATAGAACCAGCAGTCCAGTCTTCTCTTGAGCTGCATTTCTTATGAGTTTATTCCTTTCTGACTTTGATTTGTACCACTTAAGTCTGTGTCTTAGGCTGGTAATAGCTACTCACTGCTGATAATTTTAGATGCATAGATAACTTTTTTTCTGGTGACAAGTCACCATTTATGCTTTGCAGGTGTTCTGCACCTTACAACAAGCAGGCTTTACTCTGGGCTACTAAATGACTGCCACAGCAAAGACCCTTTATCATTTCTTAGGTATGTTTCCTCTAGCAAACAGAATGTTTTGCTTGGACCTGCTTGGACTGGATGGATAATGTCTTGTACATGAGGATACGTGTGTTAAGGCAGAAACAGGCCCTGCCACTATTAGAAGTGTGGAGTCTCATTTATCTATCCCTATCATAATTTATCTCATCTAGCATATTGCCGAGTCTGCTGAAATCATTAATGCTAACAATATGTCGGGGCAGAACATTCTGCAGTTTGCATGCCATTATAATGAAATTATTGCTCATTTCAGTCGCAGATAACCTGAGAACATGGGTCTGCATTCCATGACACCTTAGATTAACGGGATTCATAGTGAAAGTCGTGTTGTGGTCTTTCATTAAATCTTATTCTTGCAGCAGTCTAAATAGCAGCAATACATCATTCCTGTCTCTGAGCAGTTGCAGGTTACCGAGGATTAAGCTCTCATAGTCTGTCAAGTCATGTGACATGTTTTTCTCTTGAGAACCGTTCCTTCACTCTCCTCTGGATGTTATCTAATAAGTTAATGTCTTTTATCAGGTACTGGGCTTACAATGATGCAGCATATTCCAGAAGGAGATGTACATGGGTTATGCACAACTGTAGGATGTGAAATTCATTATTGGGTAAAAAATGTCTTCCTATCAAATGAGATGTGTCTTTTAACTAGATACTGCACCTTTCTGCACAGCTCTTGTAAGTATAAAAGTTAATTAATAACATGCAGGTCTGTTTCTGCTCAGTTCCCAGTCTAACACAAATTAACATATACTAGTACATTAAACTGAGCATTTTGTTTAAGTATGATATTGTTGTTATAAGAACAGAACCAAGTCTACATTTAGTGCATTATTTTGACTGTTACATCCACTTCACAGTCAGTCTTAGAAATGTCTAAATGTAAAACCACTGTTCTACATATTTTACAAGCTTGACTAATTTATTATTCTAAGTTATCAGAGTTTATCATGGAGTAAAATAGTAAAGTTCCACTTTATTGAGTTTATCATGTTAGTTCACGTGTGTGCGTGCATATATACATATACATATATATATATATATATATATATATATATATATATATATATATATATATAAAATATATACACACACACACAAACACACACACACACCTGTGTGGATATATGGATCTACTTCACTTGACCTAAAACTCATTTGACTAACTCATTTCACCAACAGCTTACAATGCTGAATTTCAATATACTAAATCTTATACCATAGACAAGCACACTTAGAACACCAATAACTAACCCTTTCCAGAACATTAAAAACTACTTACTCACCCTCTTAACAGAAACTGGGCATTGTACAACCAAACTAAGTGGAGGGCTACGCTCCCCACCCCCCCAAGTATGTATACTAACTCCAAGATTGCACTACGGTGGGAAAAACAACATATACCTTTAACTTGCCTTACAGTACTCTACACACTGCCACTACCGTTGAGAATGCACAAAACATTCGCCAAATTACTTTAGATACTTCCCATAAAAATGTAGAGACAAACCCAGATTTAAAAATACTATAGCAGTACTTTTTACGTGACTATTGGTATTCTGACAGACTGTAAGTTACAATAATTCTTTTTATCACAAACAAGTAACAGGTGAAGGGAAAACCACAGCAAGTCTGTGTCTTAAAAGTCAGTGAAAAATGAGTCAGTCAAATGAGTTGCCAATAATTTGAAATTTAGGCCATTTGGGTGTCAGTCAAATGAGTTTTAGGTCAAGTGAAGTAGATCCATATATAATATGGTTTACCTTTATTTCATTGAAAGCCATATGTGTGACTTGCAAAACGTCGTAAGTATGGATGCAAAAAACCACAATGCCGATTCACCATGTGTTTGAATAGCAAATAAGCAAATGCTTTTTTCCCATTCAAACACATGGATCAAATGTCGAAATGGTTTTCCAGCAAACCATTTTCGACATTTGATCCTTCGATGTCCGTATTTCGGCATTACGGTTCGTGGAAATGACCGTTCGACTATATGCAGTTCATTCATTTAAAGGTAAACCATATAATATAATATATATATATGTATATATGTTGGCTATGTTTGGACAACATCTATTTAGCCAACAAAATTTGATTGACTAAATGGATGATTGTAAGGTGTGTGAGATTGTGCCATTCTTGGGGATTGCAAATATGCCCTTTCCCTGAGATTGTACAATCTCAGAATTAGTATATATAATTAACGGAGTTGTACAGGCAGGTCTTGCACCCCTGCAAAATATGATTTTTTATTACTATTATTATTGTGTTGTTGTTATTTATGTTGCATTCTGTATGCACTGAGATTGTTCATCTGTGCAGATGTAGTAGTGTGTCAGTTTGCAAAGCTGGCATTGTTGTCAACTTTGTAAACATCAAGATTTGGGTGTTTCATTCAATTTCAGTACACATATATAAATGTGTTTATGTATGTGTGTGTATAAAAAAGTAGTATGCATGTCTGTTAGGTCAGTGTTTGCAATTTCTACTTTACAGTTTCCATGCTTACTGTCTTTCATGCATCTGCATGTGCTCTCCACATCACATAATATTTCCTGTCAATACTTTTGATTCCTAGCACTTTTTAAATCACACTGATTGGCTGGCTACTTTAAATCCTTCACATAAATTACAAATAACTGTTGCTTATTTAAAGGTCGAAAAGGCACAATCACTGATCAGTTCATTTTCCTGTTTATCAAACAAATAAATAATTCTTAAGACTTCATGATATTTTTTTGAGAACTCCCATACATTTCTCTAGCCCAACAACAGCCAGTCCCCAACCCTGGTGATCTAACTGTTGCTGCAATAAACGTTAGAAGCATAAGAAATAACATTTTTGAACTACATGCCTGGATTACCCAACATAAGCCTAATATTCTTGCTTTAACTGAAACTTGGCTTAAACTCAGTTTAAACAACTCCAAAGTTATACCTCCAGGATATAATACTGTACATAGTGACCGTATAAATAGGAAAGGTGGCGTATTGTTTTAATATTTCCCAGCACCTACAATTTCCCGTTACAGCAAACCAACACCAAAATTCAGTTCAGCAGAGCTTCTTATTGCTTTCCTCAGAATAAACAGTTATAAACAAATATTTATTCCTGTCCCTAACATCCATCCTGGCGACAAAACAGTTATATTACAAGATATCCTACACTGGATATCTATAACATTTCCACAAGAAAAAAAATGCTACTAGGTGATGTGATTGTCATTTGGTTCAACATAAACTCTAACTCCCGTACATCTAGCATGAACTTATATGGTTTAATACAACTATTTAATAGCCCCGTATATTATAATAATACATCAAATTCCCTATTAGACTGCATCCTAGTACCAGACTTTAGCAAATACTCCACCACAGGTACAATTTCAGACTCTCTCTGTTATGTCCCACTCTGTATGACCAAACATCTCACACATCCAGTCAAACAGCATATTTATAAAACATCATGCAATCTTTCCACGTTTAACCCAGAAATGTTCATTACTACACTCTCATCTATTAACTGAAACTTCCTAAAACTCCTCCACTTAGATGATGCTGTAAATGAATTCAATACAACGTTTCTAAAAATCCTAAATAGCTTTGCACCTCCTAGAAAGAAGAGACTAAAAACAAGTAACACAGTTTGGCTATCCAAAAAGAGCAGAATGCTAATGCAGGACAGAGAAAAAGCATAGAAAGATTGGCAAAAATATAAAACGCCTCAATATCTTGAAAACTTCGGAATTTTTTGCAATCATACTAAAAAGCAAATAGCTGAAGATAAAAATTATACTATTCTTTAAGAATAATACCAAACACAACCCCTAAAGAACTGGATATACATTAAAGAAATCGTACATTCCAGCCAAAAATTCAACCCAAGCCTCTCTCCCAATGAGTTACCACTCAAAACTGCAATACAATTCAGCTCTTATTTTACAGATAGTATAGCATCTCTAACTAAGGATTCCTCAACATCTTATCCTAACCCTGCCTAACAGTCATGTATCACCACATCCACTTTCACCTTCAAACCTGCAGCCACATCTTACATAAAACTAATGTTTAACAAACGTAAAATATGCTGTGCTTCTGCTGATGACCTTCCAAGTAAATACTTAAAACTAGCAGTCAATAGCATTGCCTAACTTGTCTTAATCCTTATAAATAGGTCAATCCAGGAATCCCATGTTCTATCTCTGGAAAAAGTCACACACTATCCCGCTGCACAAAAGAGGAAATTCAGCAGACATTAATAATTTTAGACCTATAGCAGTCTCATCTCCCCTCTTCAAAATAAAATGTATTCAAAAACAATTGCTAGACTATGTACTGCAGGAAGAACTCCTATCCCCTACACAACATGGCTTCCATCCTTCCCATAGTACTAGCACTGCCCTTCTAACATATAGATACTGTCAATAAAGCTAGAGATCATGGCAAACTAGTCTATTCCCTATTTCTTGACTTGTCTAAAACCATCAGCACAGTTTGTCACTGCGAACTTCTACTTCAAATGTCCTCACTGGGTCTCTCTCAGCTCATTCTTTTGTGGTTTAAAAACTACCTGTCTAATGGGTATCAGTCAGTAAAATGGTCCTCTACACTCTCTCCTTACTGCCTGTTATCACCAGTGTACCACAAGGCTCTATCCTCTATCCCCTTCAATTTAAAATTTTCACCAACACCCCTATACAGCCACAAAACAGACCACCCTAATACAATATGCTGATGATTTCATTCTCATTTGCAAATCTGGCAGCATGGTACACCTCCAAAAAATTAGTGGGGAAACTTTAACAGCCACTAAAACATGGCTTTGTAACTTACAACTCATGCTCAACCCACAAAAGACAGAACTAATATTTTTCCCCAAATCCCTCCCTCATGAAAAACAAAATTTAAAGTTCTCTCTTTTGATAATACAACCATTGAAGTGACTTATAGCAAATTACTAGGGGTGATAGTGGATGATAATTTTACATTCAACCTGCATATTCAAAATTGCATAAGAAAAACTAACCAAAACTAGGGATGCTTTACAGAGCCAAAAACGTTCTCACTGTTGCAAGTAAAACTACACTTGTCACTAATCTCTTCTCGCCCCTGTTTTTATGGTGCTCTCATCCTTACTAACCTCCAGGCTTCATAAAACTTAAAACTTGAATGATGCTATAACAAAGTAGCTAAATTTGCAGCAAATACCCCTTTCAGGACCAACCACTGTATAGCACTTAAAAGCATAAATTGGTTAGAACTGCTCATCAACTAACATATACACAGTTTCTTATAACCTATAAAATTATCCAGCATCCATCTACCTGTCCAGCACTAAAAAACATTCTACACAACTATATTCCCAGTCGGTCATTGCAATCCAGTGACCAAAAATTCCTGTCTGCATCAAATCTGATGGGCATTGTTTTGTCTTTGTACAAGGTTGCTAAGGCTTGGGACTCCTTACCTGTATCCATCAGGTCAATACCCTCATTCCCATCTTTCAAAACCACTCTGAAAAGACTTCCTAGCTAAAATCTGGCTCTGTTCTTGCTCAAACCCAAGATAAACTATAACACTAAATGTGAACAAATACTTTTTTATTCCTTATACCTCATTACTCTCGCTTCTTCACTTACTTCCATCAAACTGTCTCCCTTGACTTTCTCTCTAAATATATCATAAGCCTGTTTTCCCCTCACTTCATATTGTGATTCCTGTTTTTATTAGACTAAACTTAATTTCTTTACAATCTGTCTAACATTTCTCTAAATATTAAATGATTGTCATATAACTTGTACCAATTCTTAACCAGTGTTTTTATATTTTGTCTAATTTGTTATAATTATTTAAACTGCAGATGTTTTTGTTTTATTTTTGAAGACTGTACAATTATTGTTCTTAAAATGTTTTGTAATAATTTGGAGCTTTTCTGCCCAGGCCTCCACTGAAAATGGACTCCTACCCAGTTGGATTTTCCCAGTAATCTAACTACAATCTTTATCAGTACTACTTATGATCCCTGCATTTAAGAACCTAGCAAGAAATTTTAATTGCGTGAATTCCACGACTTCTTAACTGAAATGTCTGTTTGGATATATACATATGTGTAAGTAAATGATGAAAGAAATTTTGCACACACATACGTGAATAATAGACACACACACACACACACACACACACACACACACACACACACACACACACACACACACACACACACACACACACTCACAGAAATGGACACACAGGAAATTTTCAAGTGTGTTTTATTAAGTTTAAATTGACTGAAGCTTTAACTAAACAAAGAAACCGGTCACAAACAAAGCATTTTTGCAGGAGGGAAGGCCTTATGTACCCCATATTGTTGGAGGAGTTTTCCCCAAACCCTTATTATTGTCCATATAGTAAGCCCATGGTTACAGAACCATAACAGAAAGAAAAAAGCTCTGCTTCTGTACGTATAGAGCCTACGCCATCAGTGATTCACTATGTGGTGCAGCAATCTGGCAATTTAACTTTGAGCAACTGAACTTGGCAAGCTTAAAGGTACAGTTTACACTCAGTGTAGTGTAGGGTAATGACGGGAAACCATCAAGTAACTGCATAGGGAGGCCTGGGATATTGCCTAGAATGTTATCACATTCTTAGCAAGTTAGGAAAACTGCAGACTTCAACTGGTGACATTGTGAAAAAGGAGAAAAAGCACTTTTAGGAGCTCCAAGATTGGGTGCTGCAGCTATCCTCTGAGAAACAGCATCAGACACTGATGCTTGTCCTGGAGCTATTTCTACAGATGAGGATTTTGAGTTCATTATGCATTTCTTTATAGACAACACTGCAGAAGTCAATGAGATTCAAATGGAAATGCTGAAATTAGGCATATCTGGAGTGTTAATATGACACAGAGGACTGGGACAATACTTCTGGAGTGACAAATGGAATATGGTCCACATTTTCAGAAAAGTGGAACAGAAAGGAATAATCCAGTTTTAGAGGTATTGTGTTCCACAGTTTCCTTAAAGATGTGTCAAGGTGCAACAGGTATCAAGCCCCTGCTCTAATGGGATAAATGTGGTATCCATTTTAGCAGTGGAACAATGGGTCATTTTCTTGTCCTTGCACATATATTGGAAAGATCATGAGAGTTTGTTGCTATTATGTATACGGAGTTGTATATCATGGAGAAGGCATAAGGCCACCTACCCCAGACTGTCCTGTGGGAGATGCTGGAGAATTACAGTGCTTCATGGTCACTATTGTGTGCTATATGATATCTGTACATGAGCAGTTAGAGTTATAACCCCATTCTCCTTGAGGCACATACATTCCAAGTGATCATTGGACGCAGCCATGGATTTGTCTTCCCTTTCATGTGTTTGTGTGTTTCATAGAAGAATTTTATGGTGGGAGAAATCTAGGTAGTCTCTAAATTTGTGGACATGAGGCTGCACCTTTCTTCTTTGCAGATGGAGTAGTCAGCTTAGCTTCATCTGATTTTGATTTCTAGCATTTACTGGAGTGGTTTTGCTTTTGAGTGTGAAGCAGATGGCATTAAAATCATCACCTACAAAACACCTATTATCCTTTTCGTTCATGAAAGTCTAGACTGCTCTCTTCAGGTGAGGACAGCAGCTGTTACATGTGAATGAGTTTGTTTCATGGGGTACTTTTCATAAATAAAGGAAGAGCTACTATGCAGACTGATTACTATACAGATGCAATGGTGATAGAACTGCAGGCACACTCTCCAGCCATTTTGATGAAATGAAAAACGGGGCATAAGATGAAACTCACAGTTCACCAATCAGACAAACTTCCTTCGATGGACAGGTTGCAGGGCTTAGTCTCCATGAAATATGGAGGTTCGCAACAGGAGGATCTTGAAGCACAGCAACAATTCCTTTGGTTCAGAAGGATCAGTGTGAATGAAACCAAAATCATGAAAGCTCCAAAATACTAAGAGTCAAGAGACAAACTCCTAAGATCTTGAAATCTAATGTCTTTCTCTCTCTGTCTATACGTGTGTGTGTGTGTGTGTGTGTGTGTGTGTGTGTGTGTGTGTGTGTGTGTGTGTGTGTGTGTGTGTGTGTGTGTATCTATATGTGCATATACTTACCTTTCATTTGGTCATTTAGTAGTATTTATACATAGCAAAAGGAACCCCTGCACCAGTAACCTTAGTCTGGTAAATGTTTATTGGCAAAATAAAAATATTGTTGGTAATCATATATGCAGTCAGGCTTAGTATGGATCAAGAAGATGAATCAATATATAGCCTGCATAATGGCTAAGGCAAAATTAACTGCTTCTAAAAATGAGCAAAGGATTTCAGTATTAAGAATAACTATAAACCACTAGGCCTGGTCAGGATAACTCTCAAAAGAGCCATTTTATAAATCCATTCCATATTTTATTCTATTTTCAACCCTCCATGCCTCATGACTTCTATTTTTTTTTTTGTTAATATCTTGTGTTAGTTTTCCCTTCTCCTTTTTCAAGTTGCAGTTGAAATTTCCCACCATAACAGCTGAGATATTAAATATGGCAATGTGTTTTTTGCTCAAACATATTTTTCTACTCCATCATATTAATATAGGGATAAAATCCACTTATCCTTACACATTTTTTCTCTTGTCATTATTTCACATACAACTAATCTTCCAAGGACTATCACTGTCCATTTTCGTCTCTTGACTTTTAAAACATTCCTATTTCTGAGCAAATATCACACCTCACTGACCATATAATCTCTTTGCCTCATGTTGCCTCAGTTTTTCTTTTTTCTTCCTTCACTCATCTTGTATCTAGCAAACATACAACGTCCCTGCCTATTTTTAGACCATTCAGTCACTGCTACACCACTAAATATCATTTTGAATGCTATTTACATTTAATGCTAATATTCCTAAATCATCTCTTTCCTGTTTTGCCTTATTTCCAGTCTTTATTTTTCTTTTCCTTATCTGTACCCTCCCTCCAAAGGAGTCACCATTATTTTCTTGTTCTTCTTCCATTTCAAATTATTCCTCTTTACCTTCTTCCCTTCCTAGTCCTGCATATCTGTTTTGTCACAATATTTTCCTTGTAAAATATTTCCAAGTCATTCACATCATCTTTCTTCATAATACCTTCTCCACCAATATCTTCAGTTATGTTATCATCAGAGTGTCCTGAAATATTCTTTTCTTCTAAGTTTTCCTTTTCTAGTAGAGCATTCGAACCAAACACGGCCAAATTATTTACATTTTCTACACTTTAGCCTACAGTTTTTACTATTCTGTCCCTGTTCTCCACACCGACCACATTTTCTTGCACCATGTACCTGTCATCCCCATAAACAAACATTTATCTTTTTAGTTAACATTTGTTTGCCAGGAAAGCCTGACTTGGAACAAAGCCAGTTTTCAGCAGAGGTCCGGGGAGAAACACTCCATATGCATGCCTTTGAAACATGCTTTAGTTTTTCCCCAATACCTCTGTTTCCTGTTTCCTTCATACCTGTTAGTGTCAATGCTCTTTATTTTCATTCATATCAGGCTTCTCCTCTGGTTTTGTTGTCCTTGTATCAGTCCTTCTCTTCTTTCAGCTTCAAATGCAACATCTTTCTTGCTTTGTTTACCATTTCTGCATATGAAAGACTCTTCTTACTGCTTACAATAACATCCTGTTGCATAGCCATGCTTTTACAACCAGCTACTTCACTGGCCAAGCCTATCTCCAAAATGCTCTCAGCACCTTCTGATAATCCAGCTCCCTTTCCTGATTCGCCTGCCAGAACTTACTGTGTCACCTATCCTAGCTTGAGATCCTCCATAGAAGATAAGCTTACTTCCTCATCAGTGTTTCACACAGCTCAGTCCCTCTCGTCAGCACAGGATTTTACTGCCCCCTTCATCCAACTCTGTAAAAAAACAAGCTCCTCTCTTAAGAAGTATGTTAGTGCAGTAATGCAGTGGTACTGAATTATTGCTGTCATCTTGCTGTCTCCTTTTCTCTCCATATTGGAATTCTCCAACCACTAGATGTCATAAATATGTTATGTATAGCATATGTGCATCCCATAGTTGAATATCATTCCTTGTTTTGTACATGTAACAGGGGTGATTTACTTAATCTTCAGGATATTCAGTGAAAGTATACTAAATGATTGGAAGAGGTTAAAAGCCTTACTGATTATTCTACATTAGAGCAGCTTGTTAGCGCAAGATGATTGTCACTGCGGAAGTGACACCCTGACCCAAATGTGCAAAATGGGAAAAGGGGTGGATGATGGATGATCGTAAGGCATTAAGAAATGGGGAACTTTGTTGGTTACTTAATAATTGTTGGACTTAAAACATCCAACTAGAGGTGGGAGTTTGTCTAGAATTAGTAAATGTAAGGCTTCATTGAGATCCACATTTTTAACCCATTCAACAGTTTGAGGAATAAACCCCCTTTGTATAGACACCAAAGTGTGACCCTGAAGACATTTAAACACCTTAACATCCATATGAGTTCCAAAGTTTATTCACTCGTCCCAGAATTTGCATTTTGATTTGGTACAACCCTAACAAAGGCGAGTTATGAACTCGTAACAACCCTCTGGCACTACCTATTGCTGAAAAAGAGTAGGGAAAAATCTTCAATTCCAAATTTCCCCTATTCTACTTTGGGTTTCCCCTGAAAGGATTACACTGGCCTAGTGAAAATAAGTCAGAAAAAACTCTCTGCAAGTAGGACCAGGTGCAAGGCAGGAACAGATACAAGTAGACAAAATTTGCCAGCACCAAATACAGTGAAAAGCATCAAATGAGGCTAGTAAGTTAAATACATAAGTATTTTATTAAGATATAATGAGCATCCCAGACCAGTTTCAACCAACAGGCTTTCCTCAGTGGGAATGAAAGTAGTAACAACTTCGAAGTGACACACACACACACACACATATATATATATATATATATATATATATATATATATATATATATATATATATTTATAAAACATGAATCATCCAATAGGATTCTTCCCAAAGTGATCTTCCCAACATTCAAATTGTTTCCTGTGTGAAAAATAAAAAGAGAATGAAAAGTTATACAATAAAACCACATTGTTAGTATCTAATGTAATTAATAAAAGTAAAAATAAAACACATAATGTTATAAATGGTCATTCAAACTGGGTGAAAACAAAGCACCCAGTTTAATGATCCAGTACTTCTCTTTTTTGGTGAGAATTGAATGCCATCCTTGTTTGTTGGATCTGTCACCAAGAATTCTGTCAATAATAGTGAACTGGAATCTGGCTGAGTTGTGTTGTAAGCAATGTCTATATAGGGCATTGGTCTATCTCTTGGTTTGTATGTCACTATGGTGCTCAGACATACGTAATCGAAGTGGTCATGATATTTGTCCAACATAAAATGAACCACATGTACACGTTGCAAGGTACACCACCCAATCACTATTACAATTGCCAAAAAAATTTATGTCAAAGATCCTATCAGTGTTTTTAATGTTTTGATGTGAAAATAAATGGACATGATGAACAATGACCACAATGATAGGTACCCCATAGTTTGTCACCTGTCATAGTTATTTGGTGGTGTATGGCTCCAGCTGAGCTCACCCTTTTAAAATGTGAAAAAAATGACCCAAGTGTCCTGCCTCCTCTATATCCATACTTACATACATCACCAATCAGAGGTATAAGTTCACCATTGGCAGTAAGAATGTCCCAATGTTTGGACATAACATTCCTAATTAGGTTGATGTTGCGTCCAAATGTTGTGATGAACCAAATGGATTCATCCTGCTCAGTCTGAGGTTTTTCACAATATGTAAGAAGGGAGGTTCTAGTAGTGTTGGAAGCAACTTGTTGGGCACCCTGGATGTCCGTCTCCTTGTAACCCCTAGCTCTAAACCTGTTGGGATTTTTCATAGTCATTTTCTGAGGAGCAGATTCTGTGAATCCTTAGGAATTGAGATTTAGGTATGTTTCAGATAATGTGGTTGGGGTGCATACTTGTTGCATGTAGTAAGTTGAAGTATGAACCCCATGTGCAAAATAAGAAAAGGGGTTGAGGATGGATGATCGTAAGTCATTAACAAATGGGGAACATTGTTGGTTACTTAATAATTGTTGTTGTTAACATCCATATGAGTTCCAAAGTTTCTACTTTGGGTTTCCCCTGAAAGGATTACACTGGCCTAGTGAAAATAAGCCAATAAATAAAAATCTTCCTGGTCTGAATGGATATTTCTATAGAACGCATTCTTAGCCTGAAGCCTATAAAGTAACAGTTCAGTATCTAAGCAAGTCAGGAATATCTAGTTAGTAATAACCATACTAATATCTAGTTAGTAATAACCATACTAAAGTCTTTTCTGCCATTTTCTCTGGAAAACGTGTAAACTTAATGTTTTATAAATTTGCTTTCACAGCTTAGTATGTAAAACTAATGTGACTGTCTGCTGTTTTTTGTACTGCACCTCATATAATATTGTTTTTTCTTGAGTGATACTTTAATACACAGTGACTTTATGAGGCTTTGTCTTTTTCTGAGAAGATTTCAAGCCTACATAAATTAAAACACTGCTGGTAATTCCCTGCTAGGTGAGTAAAGCAAACCTATATATTTATGCTCGTGAGTGATCTAGCAGCTTTCTGTTTTACTTGCTCCATTTTGTTTCCTATTTTAAGAAATCTGCTTGGCCTGGTCTTTTTGTTCTATGTGACAGATAGACATGTAAATTAATTAGGCTGCACATTTAAGATGTTTTTTCATTGGTTAAATTGTTGCTTGAGTAATACTAAAAGGAGAACAGCGCCCACAGACCGAAAAAACATGTTTGTTTCATCAACTCATGGTGTTTCCTACATTTTAACACTACTTTTGTGCTCTACATACATTATCATTTTAAATGTAATTCCAGAGTCTGCCCACATGGGGTGAGGCATCTTGATTTTTTTTGTTTTAGTCTACCTCCCAGGTATCCCACAAAGCATTGTTTGGCTTTAAAGTAGTACATCATAGCCCCTAACCTCCTGTCAATGCATTGACTTTGCATGTGTTTTCACATATACTCTGCTTTCTTTTAGATAGTCATGTTTAATTACCATTTCTTACTTTTTAATGACTACTTAAAAGACAAACAGGGAGAATTACACAGAACAGCATTCTCAGTGGATTAACTTTGTCTCCTGCTGTGAGCTATCAATCACAGCAGCAAGCAAGTACATTTTGCCACTTTGACAGAATAAGGGAAGGTGTGTAGGAGGAAGGGAGATGAATTTAAGGACTACAGATATCAGGCATAGCAAAAGAATGAAACTGGCCACTTTAGAAAGAAAAAGAAGTAACAGGCACTGAGAATACTGTTCTGTGAGATTATCCATGTCTGTCTTTTAAGTAGTCACTGCAAAGCAAGAAATAGCAATTAAACCTAACTAAGAGAAAGCAAAGTATGCATGGAAATACATGTCATGTCAATGCATTGGCAGGAAGCTTATGATGTAATATTTTAAAACCAAACTCTTTAATGTGGGATACCTAGAGGTAGACTGGCGCCCCATACCTAGAGGTAGACTAAAAAATCAAAATGCTGGACTCCATGTGGACATGCTCTGGAATTACATTTAAAATATAAAAAAAAAGTTGAGTACAAAAGTGATGTTAAAATGTAAGAAACATCAAGACATGATAAAAATTGTGATTTTTAACCTGTGGGTGTGGTTTTCTTTTACAAGCACATTGAAGTTATGTGGCTTTGTCTTTTTCTGAATAGACTTCAACCCTGCATAAACTAAAGCACTGCTGGTGATTGTCTGGTGAGGAAAGTAAGCTATATTTTTTGCCTGTGAGTGATGGAACTGCTTTCTGTTTTACCTGCTCCATTTTGTTTTCTATTTTAAGAAATCTGCTTGGCTTGGTGTTTTTCTTCTTTATGAGAGATGGACATTTAACTTATCTAGGCTGCACATTTCATATGTTTTTCATTGGATAAATTGTTTCTTCATTCATACTTAAATACACAGTGAATTTCTGGAGCTTTGTCTTTTTCTGAAAAGATTTCAAGCCTGCATAAATTAAAGGACTGCTGGTGATTCTCTGCCAGTTTTCTCACTCATCTTCCCCTTAAACCTGGTTGACTTTAAGCTGCCCACCCTTACTGTAAATTGAGCTTGCTCCTTCCTTTCCACACTGCTGCTGATATCTTGAATTATTTGCCTTTCCTTGTGCTTATTTTGCCTTTCCTTGTCTGTTCTACTGATTTACTTTGAATTCATTATCTAGTTCGCCATTGAATGCAGTAGTGTACTTTTGCACTCTAACAAACACTTGTTTTTACATCAAGAGATTAAAGTAGTTTCCATGTAGTGCACTGGAAGGTAGTCTGTTTTGTTTAGTTTCAGAAAACAATTGAGATTTCTGCGTGCAGTTTTACTGGCTAGAGGGCTTCTTAATCAGCTTATCTTGTTTTTAGTACCTTTATAAATTCTCTGCAATTGAGTGGCTCTTGGCTCATTTATACAAAGCCGAGTGCTTTTTATTGAATAATCACAGTTTTATAAGATGTGATAGCACTGTGTATCTTTTAAGTTTGTTTGTGGTAGCATTTTAATCCAGACACTGCTTTACTGTGCTTTCACACTAGGAGAACAGGGATTATTCATCTAATGGAAGTAGTTGTTTACCTAGTCTTGCAGATCTGGAAAGCACACAAAAGGGCTTTAAGTATTTTTTGCACTTCACTTATATACCGTGACTGTATTTTAGTAGTTTCAAAAAAAAAAAACTGTAATGTATGCTTTGTATCTGTTCGTTGTAGGAAGCTTGTGTGGTCTAGTTACTTGTGGGCTCCAAACCAGCTATTCTGCATTAAGAAGGTGTTTTTCTGTACCCTTGTGGCTGATGTGTGCTGTTCTAACCTGGCTGAGTTGGTGATTGTTGGTGGAAGGCTTATTGTGGGCTTTCCTGACTGGTAGCTTAAAACTTGTTTCTCTTTGCTCATATTTAAGTCTTACATCAATTAAAAGTGGCCCGTAAAGATGTAAGAGCCTAGAAGTTCAGTTTCTCCCTGAACAGCTGTCAGTGAAACTCTTACAAGCTTTTCTGATGCTCAAGGAGCAACTCAGTTGTACAATGAGCAGCACTACCTTATTAATCAACCTTAACCTGCACAAAATATATAGGTCCATCTTGTAGTCTCAGCAGTACCAGCACAGTCCTGTCAAATTAACCCATTCTCTTCCCTAATAAACATACAGTAAGAGCCTGCTATCATGGATGGGCAGCTTCCCATAATCTCTCTAGCCAGCCTGATAGACATGGGCATCCTGGGTCCATGTAACAATTGTCTCATGTACACTAACAACCACTTACTCCTGAAACAAACAAATACTTTATGTGAGAGATGTAGTTATACTATGAAATTTGAAGCAGGACTCTCACACAAGGACAAATGGAATGCCAAACAGGTTGTCAGCACATACACACAACCCACACTAAATAAGTAGATGACACATAAACCCACTTATGCGAAACTACTCACTAGTAACTTACGAAAATATCATAAGCCTCCTAAATAGAAACCACTTACACACATGACAATGCAAAAAACAGCACAACACATAGTAACACACACACACACACACACACATACACACACACACACACACACACACACACACACACACACACACACACACACACACACACACACACACACACACACACACACACACATCAGTGTCTCAACAAATAATTATATAAGGCATAACACCACAAAACCTAATGTGCTAGTCACAGGTGGCTCCATTTTGAGACACACCTATATTCCCCTCACCAGGTTGGATAAGGAGCAGGTTATGGTTACCTGCTTGTCAAATGCTAGAATACATCAAGTCACTTAGCCTCAAATACTGGTATGACTCCATCATAGTCCATGTGGGGGTAAATTATTTGAGATCTTCCTCACTGGACTATATGAAGAGAGACAAGACTGAGTTCTCAGACTTTCACATGCAGGTATAAGTCTAGCCTTAAGCAGCATTCTACCTTCTTCAAGGATGATGCCACAATACAAACAAAAGTGACTGACTTTAACAATTGGTTTAGCTAATGGTGTCAATCCAAGGGTATCCAATATGTGTCAGCCTGGGAAGTCCATGGTCAACAGGCCGCCCAACCTTGCCAGAGATGGTCTGCACATGTCTCCTCTTGGCTTTTGGATACTGGCAAAATCATTAGCCACCCCATTGTACCTTTTTAGGCTGTATCAAAATAACCAACCTCCCAACATAGCAAAATCAGATAAACTCAATATACTGCTGCTTAATACTAGGAATCTAAGCAAGAAACAATACTCCATTGAAGCACTCCTCACTCTGGAAGATGCTGACATCAGTGCAGTCACCAAGACATGGTTCAAAGGCATCAAAAGCAACCCAGATGTGCAGGGTTACAATGCCTTCCGGAGGAGGTGTATCCATCTTCATTAAGGATAAATACACATACACCTTGAGACTGGTCAAACAGTATGACTGTCTTGAGTTACTCCATGTCCAGCTGACTATAGGCAAAGCCCCCTACTACATCTTAACTTAGCTTTAGGTCACTCACCATGAAACAGAAAAAGCATACTGAGTGTAGACCCAGAAATATGTGATCTGGGTACTCAGGTTGATAGCAATCTAAACTTTGACCAGCATGTATCCACAGTAGTAAGGAATCCTTCTTTGTGGCTCATTTTATAAGTAAAGGCTTTGCATCTAGATCTAAGTATGTTATAATTCCATTATACTCTGCCCTCGTCAGACCAATAATTGAGTACAATGCTCTCTTTTGCATGTACCTCATCAGACACCTGCAACAGCTGGAAAGACCTCAGAGGATTCTCACCAAGAAATTACAGGGTACCCAAAACATGTCTTACACATACTGAAAGCACTGTCACTGTATTCTGTCTCCAAGAAGTTGCTAAGGGATGACCTGTGCCTGGTTAACAGGGCAGTCTCTGACCCGGCCATGATGGAAATGTTGCACATTTGTAAATCAAACTGCACAAGGGTCACTCACTCCAGGGATTTTAACCTCGACTCTGATATGAACAGGTTATGCTGGAGATGCAGATAAATGTCCCAGAGACTGACACTTCTCTGCAACAAGCTTCCAATCCACGTGAAACAGACCTCCTCCCTGACCCTCTTCAAACACAACCTAGATCAATGGATGGGTGATTGCTAATTCACTCCTAGACTGGCAACCATGTCTCTCCTGGACAGAGGAAGTTGGTATTAACTACCACAGACCCTTACCTCTGTAAACTTCACTCACCTAACCACTGACAATTGGGACAAATAGGGATAAATATGGCTAAGCTTGTAAAGGCTCTAGCACCAATAGCCTAGTAACCTTCTATGAACCTATGAACCTATCCTATATTCATTGTTTATAATTGTCCTAGTTATAGTAGCTTAGCTTATGGCTGAAAAGTGTCTTTAGATCAGTTCACTTATCCAGTTAACAATGCACAAATAAAATAAAATAATCCTCAGCATTTATTCATCTTAGAGAAGGTCTCTCAATGTTTATTTTCTTGCCTTTTAGTTTGTATAGTAGTAATTATATTCTCATTATTCTGCAATATTTTTTTTCCATAAAATATGTGACAGAAGAGAATAACTGAATTATTTTATTTATTGTAATAATTTTATAGGTTGATTGATGTGAACATATGAATGTATTTAGAAAGCTGATTTGTGGTGTGTTTTATAAATTAGAGAGAAATGTACTTAAGCTTATTAAATGTCATTTGTGTTATTTTTTACTATTAGTTTATTATATACAACCCTCCTTCATTTCATGTTTATTTTTATAGGTAGATTGGAGGTACTATTGTGAATCTTTGATCATAAGAAATCATTTTTAAATGTCAGTTTCAACATTGGATATGCCACTGTGAATGAAATGGGGCAGTGGCCATTGAGGCTGGAAGTGAGAACAATAAGAGAGAAGAAGTAGTTGGAAATGCTTGTAATAGCTAGGTAAAGTAGAAGGTGCTTCCCTGATTTAAGGCTGGGATGTTTTGTTTATTTTACCACTAGCAATACTCCTAGGTGAGCTACAAATTCATTAACATTGTTCTTTGGGGGACTTGGAACTTAATAATACACTAATGCAGTGGACACTTTAGGTATTTGGGTGAGGTTTACAAATGGCGGAGTGCAAATAAGTATTTGGTTTATTAGGACCTGGAATTTGCTTTTGTTGGAATGTGTGAGGGCAGGCTACAGCTAGGCACAGATTGTTTTGTTTTTGCAAGGTTGCAAAGGTATGCATGGGATGACTCGTTTAGGGCTATGGTCAATAATAATCTTGCTTGCCTATGCAGATTTACTTGAATGGTAATGTTTAAACAGAAACACATTTTCACTTCCTCTTGTTTTTCCAGAATGGACATTAAAAGGGAAGAACCAGTGTAAGAACCGATGTAAGTTAAGTGTGCTGCCCTTTTAATATAATTCAATAATTGCAACTATGTTTAGCCTTTGTATATGCAGGAGTTAGTCCAAATTATCATGTGTGGTGGAGATACTGTGTGTATTTATAAGACAGAGTTTGAGGTAAGTACCTGGGATGGGTGACTTGGGAGAATTTTATTAGAGTAGGGATAGGGTTTGGTTGAATATTGCCAGGTATTAGTAAAAGCAAATGCAATTATTAGTATTAGAAGTACTATAAGGAATATTAAAGCAAAACACCAAACAAGGTCCATCAAGAGCTAGAGTACCATACTTAGCTAAAACAAAAATAACAATAGCTCTTACGTATCATGTTATATGCATACATGTGTAAAAAAAAGTACAGTCTCCTAGTTTAGCAATAGAATCTAATAGTCTTATGCAGTTATGACAAGTCAAAAATGTTTATTCTCATTTTGGTGGTGTTTAGGAACTTTATTTTTTATTATTATGTTTATAATTCTAATATAAATAAAGAATACAGTACATTTAAATATTATAAATATACAACTATTTTATGAAATACATTATATTATCAATAATAATCATAATACTAAAAATACTAATACTAAAAAAAATAAAAGTAAAGTGTAATGCAATTAAATTATAAAATAATCATATTATACAATTGAATTAAATAAAATAATAGTATATACAAAGTCCTATACTGATATAATAGCAGTAATTATGACTGATATCTGGAAGATAGTTTCATCAGTTTGGTTATAAAAAGAGAATGTTGCATTAAGGGAGGGAGCAAGATACCTGCATGAATTTACAGTGCAGTTGGGATTACAAAAATTATCTATAAGTGTTGCTGGTATAGGGCAATCTTAAAAAAAAAAAATCACAAATAAAAAAAAAAAAAACAAGATACAGTTGTTTTGCTAAACAGGAACAGAACAGTAAAATATTGTTAAAATGGAATATTCAATATGTTAACAGGAGGTGGAAATTCATACAGAAATTACTTGTAGCTAAACTTACTTATCTTGATATGGAGCACATAATTACAAAAATATCAGTATGAAGTAAAACAGAACATGCTGGTTGTAAAAATATCAGTATGAAGTAAAACAGAACATGCTGGTTGTATTATACTTGTCCGAGTATACCAGTTGTTCTGTGACTATGTCCACATTTAGCTTTCTGCAAAGGTTTCTTCTCACAGATAAAGATGAAGCAGATATCAGCAAAGAGCAGAATGATGCAGGTAAATTCAGTCAGTACGAAGACCATTCAGCAAAATGAAATTAAACTATCTATTAATAAATTAAGTTACATTTTCAACATCAAGCTATGCATTGCATCGAGACATATTTTCATTAAGTTTGGTTATATTGTATGCAAACCATTAAATAAAATGATATTAACATATCAATGGATTTATTTTTGTTAACTTGTTTTTATTTGTGTCTGGATTACAAGAATGTCCATTGCATCAATGCCCATTTTCAGTAAGTTGTGTTGAATAATATGTAATCCATTTTTATAAAAGTACGTTAGGCTATTAATGTATTTTATTTGTTGTCGGTTTTGTTTGTTTTATTTAGTTTTGATTAACAGTGTGTCCACTTCATTGATACCCATTTTCTATGAAGGTTCCATGTATAAAACTCCAGAATGTCAGTTAAAAGCATAATAGTTTTGCTCAAGCATGGTAAGAAAAATATAAAGACACTCAAACATTTTTAAATTTATTTATTATGTTTGCTAACTGGAGTATAAAACTAATTGATAAATAACAATAGCTGATTACTAAAAAAAAAAATAGAAATAACGAAAAGGTGAAATTTTGCACACAAGTCTACCATTTAAAAAAAAAGAGAAGGAAGCATTTACAGAACCATATGACAAAAAAAAAAAAAAAACAATGCAAGCAAGGCTCCAGGTTCACAAACAGTGTTTTAATAAAACACACAAGCGGTTTCACCAAATGTTTCTTCAGGTGTGACATAAAAACAAAGTACCTAAGATGCCATATTTAACTATTGACCTAAAATCACATGACACAAAAAATTTCCAGGTTAAAGGTACACTCCCTAAAACCCATTCCAAAAACATTTAAAATATATATATGAAGTTGGATGTATAGAAATATATATATGTGTGTGTGTGTGTGTATATATATATATATATATATATATATATATATATATATATATATATATATATATATACACATATACATAATTCTAAGGACAAATACACATATATTTGATCACAGAAATATAAAATAAAAATACTACTAATAGTAATAAAAAAAAAAAAAAAATATATATATATATATATATATATATATATATATATATATATATATTTATATTAATAAAAATATATAGAACACTACATAAACACATCATACTGATGTATTTGATCATGAAGGTAGCATATGATAGATAACCAACCACTCATTTTCTTTGTAGTGGTCTGGCCTTCTTAGCATGTCTTAATGGTATACAATCATTCAAACCATGCCCTTCATTCACTCTAAACCTAATGATCCACCGGGCTTCCATTTCTTCAGTTCTTAATCTCATATCCCCACCTCGCTTACTACCATAATTCATTCCTACAACTGAAAAAACAAAACTATGTGTATTATCAGTATTGGCAACATGTTTTGCTAACGCATTAAACATGCTTTTCTTGCCTATATGATATACATGTTCCCTAATCCTATCTTTTAACATTCTGTCAGTCTTCCTGACATAGAATTTACTACATACCCTGCATATGGCTAAATATATCACATGCATACTGGTACAAGTAGCCTTAATCTTAAAATTAAATAATTCTCCTGTATCTGGGTGCAAGAAGATGGAACTATCATTAATATAAGGGCAAAAAGAACACTTCCTACAGGGAGTAATTATTCCTTGTGTGACTGGTATGTTAGTATCCCTTGGACCGCAAAGGTATCTCTTCAAAGACTTTTTATTTCTAAAAATAAACTGAGGTGTTGAATCCAAAAATTTACTAACTTGCTCACTAGTCATTAGAATGTCCCAGTTCTTCTTAATAATACTACTGTACTGGCTAATATTCATTGAATAGCAAAATGACACTCAAGTTGTTATTATATCTCCTTCTCAACTCATAACTAGTTATCTTGCATCCGTTCAGAGAAATAAGGTTTAGCTCTTGTACCTCTCATATTTACCACCTTCTCTACATTCTTCCCTATCATATCTACATCATGCCCTCTATGCACCAACTCAGTGCTAGTAGTATCAAGCTGTTGTTGAAAGTCTTGTCTATATAACTGATTTTGAACCACATTCCTAAAAATATACTGCAGATGCACATTTTCTCTGCTGAGCAGATAATTTACTCTACATTCATTTTTATGTAGTCTAGTCCCAAGCAAGTTCTTATCATCCCTAAAAATGGAAACCGTCCAGGAAGTCAACATTCATATGAGACCATTTCACAGTGAATGTCAAAAATTGAGTAGATCTATTCAAAGAGTCAACAAACTCCATCAAGATCTCAGGGGTACCATCCCATAATATAAAGAGGTTGTCTACAAACCTTCTAAAAATAGAACTTGCTTACTAAAAGGACCTCCTACTAGGAACTCACTCTCCCAAGTGGCCATCACTGCATTCACGTAGCAGTTCACACACGAGGTGCCCATCGCTACACCATTAACTTGCCAATAGATAGATTCTCTAAATATAAACACATTATTCTCCAAAACCAGGCATAGTAGTTCCCTCATTTATGTTGTCTTAATGCTATCACTACCCAAATCAGGTCCCATAAACCTAATAGCAAAACCTATACCCAAGTCATTGGGAATTGTGGTGAATAACGAAACTACATCAAGTGTAACCAGTAATACCTGGTCCCCCAGACTATTCTCATTAGTGTATGCATAAAAATCCCTAAGGACATATTCTGTATCCCACAGTATATATTTAGATTTATCTATAAGGGGTCTCAAGTTCTTTTCTGTGTAGATCGATATCGGCTCAGTGCACCAGTTAGCCCCAGCTACTATTGGTCTTGTTGGGGTTTTTTATGATCTTTATGCATTTTCGGCAGTCCCTGAATTTTAGGTATAGTGGGATATGGCACCATAAAATACTGACAAAGGCCATCATCTATCATTCCCACACAATTCAACCTCCTAATTTCAAACCTTACCTTTGTGATCATTTCATTAACTTTCTTTTGTGTAATCAAAGTATAAAAGTCCTTATCATTCAACATTAAATGCATAGTATGGTCATACTTGTCCCTGTCTAAAACCATTATTTGACCACCCTTATCGGCTGGCCAAATCATAATTGAAATATTCTTCTCTAAATCACAAAGTGCAGAATATTGTGGTTTTGTCAAATTAAAGTGCCTGAACTTCTGCCTATTAAAGTGTTGTTTATAATACAAATCATATAAATCATTAATACACATTTGTTCAAATGCTTGAACCAAAGGGTTCAGTTTAGGAATAAAAGCACTCAGTTTCTTAAAATAATTCTGACTAACATTCACATTATCACAGCCAAAAGTTAATTTAAGCATCAGAATGCGAGTAAATTGTTTATTATCTAAAACAATTTCAGAAAGATCTGAATCAGTACTAGGTTTAAACGATAGTCCTTGGTTCAGTACAAAAGTCTCATTCTCTGTTAAATTATGCATGGACAAATTTAACCCTATGTCTTGGCATTTTGAAAAGCTTTCTTGATGGTATAAAGGCTCACTGCTGTATCTTCATGTTTCTGCTTGTTGCGTATTAGGCTCCTGCCTCTCTGTTGTCCTCTTCCTCTGGTAATGGACCTCTCCCTCATTGGTAGTGGAAAAGACTCCAAGTTTGTGTTGTTTACCGGGGAATCTCTGCCTTCCCACCGGTGAACCTGTGCCACAGTGGTAACCATTTTATGTCGAGCGCCTTATGTCTTTTCTTGTTCATCCTGTGACATTACCATCTCTAGATTCAATTCTGGTACCCTCACATCCTGATTGGTCATCACCCCAATGGTTGCATTATTAACACTTGCAGGATTCTCAGTATAACGCGGCCAGGTGAAAACATAACCTGCTGTAAAGTCTCGTTTATCTCTATTCAATTTCTTCAATTTTATCTGCAACAATTTCCTGGAATAAACCTTCACACTCTGTAACATCTCGCGCATATATATATCTAAGATGTTAGCACTGAAATGTTGATAAAGATCTGAGTGCTTACTTTTGATCAAAGTTAGCACCAAAGCAATTTCTTTCTCAGTGGAAGCAGTTTCAAATATCCCATACTAGTATTAATGTTCAACTTCTGCCATTCACTAAGTAGAAGTGGTTCACAATTCACTTGAGAGGGCATTTTTAACACCCTCAAACCCCTTAGTATGACCCCCTCCTTCAGACATACCACCAGGTGAAACTTCTGATGTTGTAGTCTCTTCAGTCTAAATAACTCCTTCTCCAATGCAAAAAGACAGCTTCTGAGCTTAACAAAATCCCCACTTTATGTTTGTTCCACCTCCTCCTTCAAAATACCATCAAACAATGGATTTACTTGCTCATTTTCTTTTGGCCAAAAATGTTCAGTGCTAGATACAATCCAGTCAGTAACAGAAGGGGGATTATAATCCAATTCAATGCTTTCAGACCCAGCAGCCATCTCTCTAGTAATAGTGACAAATAGCAGGAAAGCAACTGAAAAATGTATTATTATTTTTATTTTATATTTCTGTCATAGGATTCCTGTTTTTCTGCAGTGAAGGTACCAAGGGAGCAGTGGTTGTTGTTTTTTAATTTACAGAACCATGGTGTCCTTATCACCTGTAAAGCAATTTTGTTTGGAATGTTTTTAGACTTTAGTCATTTTATAATCTGTCCATCAGTACGGTGCACATACATTGTGGAAACTAGACTGTATCATTACACTTTGAAGTCACTGCATGTTATTCTCTAAAGAAAAATGAAAATGGATATTATGGTCGCCTTGTTATGCCAAGTAATGCAGTAATATTGTGACAACAACCCACCATTCATTTGTTAATGTTTTATGAGCTGCTGTAATTTATTCATTGCTTTTCATACACTGTTGTCACACCAGGACAGGCTGTTTATGAATAATGAAGCCTTTTTCTGAATTTTACAAATGATATATTCATATGTTAGAGTAGATTCTTTCCTCTAAACTGAATCCAGTTTTAACTTGAAGACAAAATATGTTTAAGCTTTTCATATGCATTTGGTGCAGTTTGATTTTTTGTTATTATTTAGCTCCTCACTTGCAGTTGCTGTGTATCAATCTTATGCCAACATTTGTAGATAACCTATTTGCTACTTCCTGAATTTCATAAAGTAGAATTATGACTTCAGTACTGACCTTTAGGAGTAAAACACTGACAAGAAACAAATGAAGTCAGAAGGACTAATACAATAAATGGTAAAAAAAAAAACACTTAATCTTAAATAAATAAAGACTTTCAATAAAAATTATGACTATTTTGTGGTTTTCCTATCAGTTTTTGTCCACAGTGATACAACCAGTATATAGGTCTTATGTCATTTATTCAATTTTTGTCATTTATTTGTGGCTAGAATTCACATTACTATCAAACATGCACTAAATTATCATACAATTGTTAAGAAATGCTCAGCCGATGATGAAAGGGAAGAAGACCCTCTCTGTCCTCCCAAGATGAAGTAAAAACAGCATTAAGGGTAATGACACACCAGGGAAGGCAGCATGCTTAGATGAAGCCACAGCAGACATGATCAGAAAGTTGGGTGAGTTAGGGGAGAGATGGCTCCTGAGGGTACTCATTGCACAAGAGAATAAGCATTCTAGGACCAGTGTACATGCACAAAGAGGACATTCGTAACTGTGGTATCAAACTCCTGCTGCACTACATAAAACTGCTGGACAGGCTGATGAATGACCAAACATGCTGAGTATTAGAAAGTAAGACTGAGATGAGCAGCTCATATTCAGGTCAGGATGCAGCTCAACCGAACCAATGCTTGCAGTGAATCAGTGGAGAAAAAATTTGAATATGAGAAAAGAATCCAAATGAATATTCATAGACTTGAAAAACACATATAACCACGTCTTAAAATATTATTTTGGCCATTCCTGCAATGGCTTGAAGTCCCAGAAACACAGACTTGCTGTACGCAATGTACAGTGATGGCCCAAGTATGAACAGTGACTCACATGGGAATTCTAGTGGGAGTGGGAGTGCATCAGGGTTCATCTCTGAGCCCACTCCTGTTCTCATTGGTGGACTACATTAACAAACAAGTTGAAAGGGACAGATCAACAAAGCTGTTATATGCAGACAATGTGGCATTACAAGCAGACTTTGAAAAGGAACTTCAGAAAATGATGTGGTAATAGAATGCAAAGCTGAAGCCACAAGGGATGAAACTGAGTAGAGACAAAACAGTTGTCCTGGCAGTAAAGTAGGGAAAGTACAAGGAGCTGAAAACTGTGATAGAAGAGAAAATAGTAGAACGGGTTAACGGCTTCAAGTATCTGGGATGGATGACTGAGGAGGAAGGAACGGGTTAACAGCTTCAAGTGTCTGGGGTGGGTGATTGAGGAGAAAGGGACAGGTTAACAGCTTTAAGTGTCTGGGACAGGTGATTGAGGAAGAAGGAACAATTTAACAGGTTCTAGTGTCTGGGATGGGTGATTGAGGAGGAAGGAACAGGTTAACAGCTTCAAGTGTCTGGGACCAGTGATTGAGGAGGAAGGAAGTCTGAATGAAGAGGTCAAACTAAGAATCAGAGATGCTGCAACAAAATGACAGAGCGTTGGGGGTAGTTTGTGATAGAAGATAAAACATAAGGTGTACAAAACAATGGTCTTACCAGGACTTCTATATGGTACAAAACCCTTTGCAATAAAGGCAGAGCAGTTGAGGAGGCTTAAGGTGATGAGATGAAGTGCTTAAGATGGGTGGTAGGATGTACACTTTAGGACAGATGAAAAAATAAGGACATCAGAACATAAATCAGACTGGCTCCATTTTCAGAGATTGTCAAGAAAACAGATTACAATGGTTTGGTCACACGTGAGGGGAAGCAGAAGCTGATTTGGTGCAGAAGATTTGGGAGACAGACAGGAAGAAGATAAAAGGAAATGAGGGTATCCATTTTAGAGGCTGAAAGATTATGTAAGAGAAGATTGTGTAAGAGAAGACTTGTGACAATCAGGCATAATGGTTAAAGAAGGTAAGAGTGGCACGGAATAGAGAATGGCAGCAACACGTGATGCAACACCCTAGATCCATTTGGGAAATGGGAGTTGATAATGATGATAGCTTTTCATTGATACGTTGGTTAACAATAATGTGAAACTACTAGCAGAATCTATTTATTCATGGTTTGACTTTGTTAGCCACATTAAATAACATTTTAAAATGATTGTCAGAACATAATGTATTTATACTATATATAGCAGCATGCCCTGTCTTAAAGCTGTAAAAAAAGTAGTAATATATTTGTGAGACAGCACTGAAGAATAAACTTCTGAAGATTTGTAGATGTGGTACATCTACCTAACAGTTTTAAGTCTGCATTAGTCACTTTTATATAAGCCTGGAAATTATTGTGTAGTGGGAATATTTAATCGTATATCTGCCTTGTGTACTAAGAGTTTGAGAATCTCCTATGAAACTTTGGAGGAAGCAGGGCAATAGTGTGTATTCTAAGCCCCAAACATATTTAAACATAGATTTAAATTGCACCTATGAGAAGAAAAGTGGTCCAAAAGACATATCTGAAGAATAAAACATATAAAGAGAAAGATTTCACACTGAGCTAATCTGATGAAGGGCACTGAACAAACTGATCTGTGATATATATCATTAAGTATCCCGATTTTTGCTTATTTGTATGAGTTATTTATAGCATTTTTTATTGTCTGCTGCATACTTTTCTAACTAGTTTCACTGTGTGTGAGGTATTAACTGGAAATTTTCTACATTTATTAAGCAGCTGTTTTGGTTTGTTTGCTCTGATTTTTGTTTCCTGGCACCCCATTCTACCTGTTTGTTTGTTCTAATTTCCTGCCAAGGAGTGTAAGTAGTGTGGGTAGTTGTAGCATTGTCCATATTCAGTCTTTTGTTTTGGGTCTAGTTGTTTGTTTGTAGAGGCTGTGTGTCTGAACACATGTTCCAGGCCATCTTAGTTTAGCCAAAGCCATTCTTGCATTTCAGTGAGAGGGAAGTGTTTATGGTCATTGGCTGATTGGGGTTACCTGGACTATGGTTTGAAGTAAGCACCTCATTGGTTCTTTTGAGCTTTTTTTAAAGTTGTTTCAGGTTTCAACTTTCTGTAACTTAAGAAGTTAACTTGTGATTGTTTCTGCCATTTCACACTGAGCTAATCGGAGGAAGGGCACTGAGAAAACTGATATGTGATATATAACATTAAGTATCCTGTGTTTTGCTTATTTTTATGAGTTATTTATAGCACCTGTATTGTTTGTTGCATACTTTTCTAACTAGTTTCACTGTGTGTGAGGTATTAACTGGAAATTTTCTACATTTATTAAGCAGCTGATTTTTGTTTCCCACCCTCCTTCCCTATTGGCATCCTATTCTTATAGTTGGTGGCTTTGCAGTTGCCCACCCCTACTGTAAATTTGATCTGGGACATTCCTCCCAGTCTAGTGTCATTACCCCATTCTACCTAATACAGGAAGAACACTCCTCCCAGTCTAGTGTCATTACCTCATTCTACCTAACAGGGAGAACATTTGAGAAGGCCAATCCACTTAGTTTCGTAACCTTGAATTATCTTCTGCTCCTGTTTTCTCTCTTTCCACTTTACAAAAAAAAAAAAAAGAAAAAAGAAAAAAACAATTTCTAAGCTTGTTTCCTGACTTTCCTGTAAGGAATCTAGTCCAGATTCAGATTTGCTGTATCCAGGACTGTTTGTAAGTTTCTGAGCCCCCAAGCCTTTCTGTCTTGGAGGGAAGCCTTCTAGCTTATCAGTGGGAGTGGTAAGCACTAGATAGCTTATCTAAAACAAACAAAAAGAAACAAACACTTTATGCATCACCTTTTAGCTAGGGTTAAACTATTCCTGGCACCATAAAGTCTACTCTTCAAATTTTCCTTTAGAACTAGCCAGTTTTTTTAGTTTTAGCAATCAAATCTGTTTCTTTCAGCTCAGCACTTGTTCAGAACTCGTTGTAAGCACTAAATAAGCTACAAATTACTACAGCACTCAACTTTCCTAACTTGTCTAGAGGAAAACAGTTTTTAGTACTTAATAAATAAGCACCTATCCAGACATGTCTAAGTGTCAGCTCCTGGTGTTTTCTCCTGTTTACCTGATGAATCTAAGCATCTTGGGGCAATGCAGCAATTGCCTCATGTACACAGACAACCCTCTCCTCCTACCACCCAACACTACAACCTGTGAGAGATGCACTTGTATAGCCAAACTGGAAGCAAAGCTCCTTTCACCCAAGACTGGACTAGACAGTCGAGAGGAGAAGGTAAACACTTATACCACACCACACCCATCATATAGTGCCTCAAAACGTATACCACCCAAACTCACACAAAACACAGACCTACATTCACGGAGGCTCTCAATAAAAATCTGCCCAAGCAACAGGAACCTCCAAAGCAGAAATGCAAGCAACCTCCACCCCCCAACACAGCCCAAATGACACATAGCCCAAAAACTCAATGTGCCACTCAACCGCAGCCCATAATGCATAACAACGTACCCAACACTCTAGTTATTAGTGACTCTATAGTCAGGCACACTGATGTTCCACTCACCAGGCTAAACAAGAAGAAAGTTACTGTCAACTGCCTGTTGGGTGCCAGGATCCACCACATATTTCATTCACTCAGGTCACTCCACAACGAGTACAAATATGGCTCTGTCATTGTCCATGTTGGTGTGAATGACCTGAGATGTACCTCCCTGGACTATATGAAAAGTGACATGGAGGAACTGTCTGATCTTGTAGCCCAGGCAGGTATGACCCTAGCCCTGAGTAGCATCCTGCCATCACCCAGAATGATACCACAGTACAAGGACAAAATGATTGTCTTCAAGAATTGGCTAAGATTCTGGTGTTATTCTAAGGGGATCCAGTATCTGTCTGCCTGGGATGACATGATTGACAGACCATGATGCTTTGCCAGAGATGGCCTGCACCTGTCACCCTTGGGATTCCGGATACTGGCTAAGGCTCGTGCCACCCCGATAGTGCCTTTTTTAGGCAAGGTTCAAATGACAAATTCACCACCATAACAGGTACAAGCAAGCAAAATCTGAGGGTAATGCTACTCAATGATAGAAGACTAAACCTCAAAATGCACTTACTTGAGGCATTCCTTTAAATGGAGAACATCGACATCTGTGCAGTGAGAGACCTGGTTCAAGGCTCCAGAGAGCACCCCTGCATTACAAGGCTATTATTCATACCACACCTTTTGGCCAACCTAACCTGTACCAAAACCCTAAAGGCAGAGGCATGTCCATATTCATTAAGATATCCACACCTCCAGGCTAGTTGCTCAGCATAACGCATCCGAGATTATCCAAGTGCAGCTAACTCTGGGCAAGACCGCAATCCAAATTGTAGCTTGCTACAAATCCCCCACCATGGCCCAGGATTCCCACTCCTCATTTCTTGATAAACTGGAAAATATTAGGGTACAACCTAACACCCTAATAATGGGCGGTTTCAACTACTCCACTATTAACTGGGAAAACTACTCCTGTACCTACTCTTTTGCTGAACATTTTCTGGAATTCATGAATTTTAGTGCCTTGGATCAACTTATCCACACCCCTACCATGGGCAGCAATATCCTAGTCCTGGTCATTACCAACATGGGCAACCGGTGTTCCATACCAGAGGTCAATTCCTTGCTGGTTACATCCAACCACAAGCTAATCACCCTAGACATTGACATCCTGCCCCTAACCCCATTAGGGAAACCATTGTAAAAAATTTCTCCAAAGCCAACTTCATGCTTCTTAAGACAGAAGTGGCAAACTTCACGACACAAATGAAGACAGACAAAAGAGGTACGACTGCTGAATCCTACTCTAACACACTGTATAAGCACTTACACAAGTGCATGGATCGTGCAATCCCTAACAGAACCAAGATGCTATCCTCCAAAAAAAGGAAGCCAATCTGATGGTCCCCTGCCATAAACAAACTCTACAACAGAAGAAATAAACTGTTGCAAAAAAGAGAAACATCCCATGATTGGAGGAACTCCCTGGTCAGCCTCAGTAAGAAGTTGAGATCCCTCATACAATCCTCCAAAGCTAGTTACTTAAACAAAATCACCACTGATTCTAAAGACAATCACAAAGCATTCTATAGCTATGTCAAGAATCTCAATGGCAACACTCAGATCTGCTCTGAGTTACAGCACAGTGGCACTAAATATATATAACCAACTGATAGTGCCAACATCCTGGCAGATAGGTTCAGTGCTAACTTTACCCCCCTCTCAACCCCTAAAGGAACCATCTTTATACCGTAAGAATGCAATGTTTCCTGTAATCACGGCTGCACAGGTAAAAAACACACTCTCCAAAGCCAAGAACTTAGCATCCATGGGACCTGACAACATTCCAGGCTGCATTCTACATGAACTACAGAACGAACTGGCACCCCACCTAAGTACCATGGTGAATCATAGCCTCAACTCAGGCTGTGTGCCCACTGAATGGTGCACAACGATGGTTATCCCATTCCACAAAGGGGGAGTCACCACGGACCCCAGGAACTACCATCCAATTAGCCTGATGAGCCTGGTCTATCATCATGGAACTTATAAACAATGACATTGGTAATCTCCAAACTCTGGACCCCACCCAGTTCGGGTTTGTAAAAGGCATGTCTCCTAAATCTGACAGACTTCTTTGAAGTGGTCACCAAAGCCGTAGATGAGGGTAAGGTGGTGCATACAGCTTATCTAGATCTTGCCAAGGCTTTTGACACCATCCCCCACTCTGGAATTATAGATAAACTCACTAAACTAGGTATAAATCCCTATGTCACAAGATGGGTCATCAACTGGCACACAGACAGTACCCACACTGTGAAAGTAGCAGACTCCAAATCCAGCTTCAAACCAGTGACAAGTGGAGTACCACAGGGTTCAGTCCTGGGTCCTCTCCAGTTTGGTATCTACTTCTCTGAAGTACAGGCTAACAGAGAAGGTCTTTGGTTAATGAATTTTGCAGATGACTGTAAACTAGGAGCCAGAATCAAAACTCCTAACAATGTGGACATCCTACAAAAGGGCCTCACTGAGACAGATGCCTGGTGTCAAAGCCATGGCCTCATGCTCAATGCCAAAAAGTGCATTGTCATCCCTTTTGGTAAAAACTCTGTACTCATGAACTACCACATAGGCGGTAGTCTACTTAACACCGAAAGTGTGATAAGAGTCCTTGGGACACAGGTGGACAGTAGTCTCTCCTTTGATAATCACATCACCACAGTAGTCAGGAAATCCTTCTACGTGTCACACCTCATCACAAAAGGTTTCTCATCCAGGAAAAAACAGGTCATTGTTCCCCTCTACTCATCACTCATTAGACCCATTATAGAATACAGCGCCCCTTTTGGTATGTACCTCACAAGACATCTACAGCAACTGGAAAGGCCACAGAAATACCTCACAAAGAGGATTACCACCCTCTAACAGATGCCCTAGGGAGACAGTCTCAAAAAACTCCAGCTTTACTCATTCACATATCGCCTACTCAGAGGTGATCTCTGCCTAACAGACAAAGCTATGTCAAACCCGGAGCTGTTGGACATGCTCCACTTAAAGAAATCCCAATCCCTCTGAGCTACATGCTCTAGGGACCTAAACCTTGTCACCACAATAAACAGAACATGCTGGAGGGATAGATTCCTGTCCCAGAGATTTCCCATACTCTGGAACAAACTACCTATCTATGTCAAACAAATCTCCTCATTAGCACTCTTCAGGAAAAATCTTGATTATTGGATGGGAGATAGAAAATTCACCCTGGGGATCACTTCTGTGGCTCTGCTCGACAGGGGCACAGGAAAATAATGTTCTTGGGTGGCTAAAGCCAGGGTACCTTTTTGTCTAGGCTTATATAGGCTCTAGGGCCAATAGCCTACTACCTAACTATGAACCTATTATTACTTTATGCCATTATTTATGGATTTCTATAAAGGAATTCTGCTATTTCTATGTGCAGACATTTTAAAATACTTTTCTTTGTATAGTATAACTTCACTATCATTTAACATACTATTTAAATTCAGAGCCATAAAATATTTGTTTCACTAAGCCTATTAACAGTCCTGCATTGAAGGAAACAAAATAGAGAGTTTTACTGCTCTAAAGACATTTCATCGTTACAGCATATTTAATTGCAAACAAGTCCACCCTGATAAACATATTAAACAAATGTGTATCATACCATAATCTGTCAACTGCAAAATTTGCAATTTTTTAGGGTTTTCATACCCATTATGCAAGGCAAAAGATGTCAAGCCTATAAAACGTTCACATACTTTGTTTTTAAATTATTATTTAAGAGTCATCATAAAATGCATGTGCAAGCTCACAGGACTCACCAGTCCTTATCTATGTATTACACAAAGGAAAACATTGTGAACATTTAAAGGTGAAGTGCAGTGTGCCATATCACAGAGCCTCTATCTTTTGTTTTAGAAGAATCTCATCAAGCCCGCCTCTCAAACAGGGGATTACATAGAGGGACAAGACACTTTTTGGGGCTTGTATCCTTTTACATTACTCTCTGCCTATTAGCTGTCAGAAAATGAATCTCCCACTATTTCGTACAACTAAAAATCAAATAATATGCACAGACATCTGGTCCAGTGACACGTGTTTAAGGTGCATTAAAATTGTACACAGTTTCAAAATAAAATTTCTTTCACAAGCACACTGTGACACTCTTTTCAGAAAAGAAAAAAACATTTTAACTGTTACAAGAACTGCACTGCTAAATTGGGAGAAAAGCAGAAATACCCCACGTTTTCCACATCCATTCTTGATCTAGTGTCAAACTCTGGGTGAAATATTTCAAAATAAAAATCTGTAAGACACTTCACAGACGCATAAAGCTTAATTAAGTAAGATGCTGAATATAATGTTTTTCATCAGGTATTCCAGTTTCCCACTCACCCCCCCCCAAAAGAAATTCAAATTAGCTTAATTGTTATGGCTGAAAATTGCCTATATGTCTTTGTGTCATGTATGATTGGATGATCAGTACAAGCGTACAATATACGATGGGCAGGTATGGGGTTAAGTTCATTCTCTGTGCTTAGTGTATGTTAGGATAGGCTACAGCTCACCTATAAGCCTGAAGGGGGTTAATTTGATACTCAAAGAATGAATAAATTAATTAAAATAAAAAAGACAAGTTATATAGCATGCTGCATCCTGCAGTATCTGAAACATTTCAAAAGCAGCAACATTGACCCTAAGAAACGCATCCTTAATAGAAAAAGTCTTGCAATGCACCAGCTACAATTATCTTACTTGCAAGCCCATATTTTTGTCTCTCCAGTAATCACAAGCTGTGATAATATAGTTATGTATTAAATTTACACACCCCATGGAATATTTACTTGTGTTGCATAACCCTATTTCCAATAATTCAAAAAGGCAAAGTGATATGAAAAAAAAGAAGATATGGCTTACCATAACATTCCATCTGAGTTGTTGATCTTCTTCCATTCATCACTGATGGGTTCGGTTCTGAGCCCTCGGAACTGACTCGGCCTTATACCAAGCTTGCGTGCATCAAAAACTCTCAAGCAAAGCTGCTACCCACAATGCCCTTCACTCAGTTACCTCAGATCGAGTTTGCATGCAACATAAAGAAGAAACAGAAAGTCAGAGGTCATCTCTGCACAGAAATCCTGAAACACCACAAAGACCCAGAAGATCCACCAGAAGCTTTTGGTGGGGGCCGGTGGGTGATGACTGGAAGAAGATCAACAACTCAGACAGAATATTATGGTAAGACATAACTTCTTTATCTGAAGTTGTTAATCTTCTTCCTAGTCATCACTGATGGGACAGAATCCCAAGCTACTTGGAGAATCTGGGTGGCCCTTATGGAAGAACATTCCTGAGAACCATTGAGCCAAAGGCTGCTCTTCCCCTGGAGATCAGATCCAATTTGTAATGCTTGATGAAGGTATGGGGTGTAGCCCAAATGGCTGCTGCACAGATGTCATCCATGGAAGCTTTAGAGTGGAAGGCAACAGATGCTGCAATAGCCCTAGTTGAGTGAGCTTTGATTTGAGCAGGCTTAGATTCATTTGTAAGCAAATATGAGAAGGTAATGCAATCCCTGAGCCATTTTGACAAAGTAAATTTAGATACTGCACACTCCATTCTAGGACCAGAAAAGGAAATGAAAAGTTGGTCCAACTTGCGAAAGGACTTAGTTCTGTCCAGGTAGAAACATAATTGTCTATGAACATCCAATGAATGCAGGCAGTATTCTCCCTTGTTTGAATAATTTGGAAAGAATACAGGGAGCTCAATAGACTGGTTAACAGAAAAGTCAGAAACCACCTTGGGGAGAAAGGATAGATTACTACGAAGTGATACTCTGTCCTTATGGAAGATCAGATAGGGACTCAATGCATAAGGCTTGCAACTCAGATATTTGTCTGGCTGAAGTGACTGCCACCAAAAACAAGGATTTCCATGACAGGAATTTTTGATCACATGTCACAGCAGTTTCAAAACTGGGTAGAGACAGAGACTGGAGAACCTGGGAGAGATTCCATGCCTCCACTGGTTGCCTGATAGGAGGTCTGCTATGGAAAATTCCCTTGAGAAAAGTCTTGCAAAGTCAGGTGGAAATAAGCAGGACTCCATCTGAACCATTATGGAAGTTAGAAATAGCTGCTAAATGGACTCGAATGGTGGAAGCTTATGCACTATTGTCAAACAACTCAGAAAGGTAATGAAGAATAGTAGCTACGGGAGTTGAAAATGGATTTAGCATCCGATCATGTAACCAGATGGAGAATCTTTTCCATTTGTCCCTGTGAAGTTTTCTGGTGGATGGTTTGTGGGAGGCCAGGATAATATCATGGGCAGATGAGAGAATTTCCTGCTTGGCAACTAACGGAAGTGGAGAAGCCAAGCCATCAGCTTGAGAGTGGAAAGATTCAGTGGAGTTGGCCCTTGTGGGTGAGATATGAGGTCCTGATGAGTGTCCAGGATCCAAGGAGGTTGTAACAGGCAAGGTCAGAGGAAGGGAAACTACACTTGACGAGGCCTGAATGGGGCAATGAGGCTCACTTTACTTCTCAACTGGATAGCCTTCCTTGGAAAAAGAGGGATCAGAGGTATCAGAGGATAAGCATAAAGGAGACCTGTGGGCCAATCATGAGTCAAAGCCTCTCTTGGTGACTCCCCGTGAGGGGGAAAGAGGGCAAAGTAGCTGATGCATTTTGTGTTCGAGGGGGAAGCAAAAAGGTCGCAGTATGGCTGGCCCCAATGGCTGAAGATTTCTGCCGTCACACTCTGATTGAGAGACCACTCGTGAGGATGAAGGATGCATCTGCTAAGCCTGTCCACAATCACGTTGGAGCTTCCCGGGATATGTGTTGCGATTAGAAAGTGGTTGAAAGCTATCGCCAAATGGCAGATTCTCATGGCTTTGTGACATAGGGGATAGGATTTAGTCCCTCCCTGTTTATGTACCAGACAATGGACATGTTGTCTGACTGGATAACAATCATTCCTGATGGAAGGAGTGGATGGAATGCTTGCAACGCCAATAGCACCACTCAACTCTAGGACACTGATATGCAAGTTGACCTCTATGCTGGACCACGTGCCTCAGACTGACTTTCCCTGGAAGTGGCCCCCCCACCCTATCAGGGAAGCATTTGTGGTCGCCGTGGCACTGGGTTGGGGAGCCTGGAAGGGGCAACACCTAAGACTTTTGTCTGTACTCATCCACTAGAGGAGATCTTGTTTGCAGGAGTTGGTGATGAGAATCTGTGAGATCAGGGGATGAAGATTGGATATCCACTGGGACAGAAGGAGCCATTGTAGCAGTCTCATATGTAATCTGGCTAGGGGAAAATTGGGATGGCCAGCGACTCTGCTAGTACTAGAGTGCAGCTGAGGGCCCTGATCAGGAGGCGCTTGGTGGGGGCAGAGAGGAGCAAATCATCTAAATATGGAAACACCTGGAATCCCTGAAGTCTCAGATGAGCTGTGACCACTGCTAGGCATTTTGTGAACACTCTGGGGGCCATTGACAGACTGAATGGCAGGGCTCTGAATTGGTAATGATTGGCTCCCAGCTAGAAGTGAAGGAGACTCCTGGAGCATTTATCCATTTTGATGTGGTAATACGCATCCTGGAGGTCTATTGAGCACATCCACACACCCTCCCGAAGAAAAGGGAGGATGAATTGAATTGTGACCATGCATAACTTGGTCTGAACCACTGATTTGTTTAGCTCGCTGAGATCCAAAATGGGCCTCCAGTCCCCGGTCTTTTTTGGCACTACTAAGAATCTTGAGTAAAAACCAGATCCACACTGGTCTGGGGGGACCTGTTGGATGACTCGTTTTTGACATAGCTTTCTTATTTCGGAAGCTGCATCCTCCCTTTGACTGGGTGGAACATCGGGAAGGGATTTCGGCGGTCTTGGGTAAGATATTAGGGGAATGTGATAGCCTCTGGAAATTATTCTCTGCACCATTGATTGTTTGTAATAGGCAGCTAGGTGCAGAGAGAAATGAGCCCCGAATGCTTCCAGAGGAAAGCAATTGGGCAGCACTTCAGGATCGCTGATACGGTCTTCCTGAGAAAGAATCTCTGGAGTCCTGATTTCGGGGACCCCCTCTGCCCCAAAAGGGGCATCTTCCATGATTGGAACCCCCTCTACCTCTGGGGGAGTCCTCACCACGTGCCTGATGGAAAGGACCTTGAGACGTTTTGTGTCACATCTTTCCACTCCTCTGGTTCCTGGACAAGGAGTGTTGAGGTTTGGAAAAACATAGACCCACTGCAGACAAGGTCTTCCCATCTTGTTTGCACCTGGCTAATGAGTCCTTGACCTTAGAACCGAATAGAGCTGATGGTTCGATAGGGGCATTTAAAAAGAAAGACGAAGAAATCCGAGAGGTCACAAATGCGCATCCAGGCATGGCATCTCATAACTATGCCTGCACCCGCAGCTCTAGCCACTCCTTTGGTTGCGTGGGACAGCGACCTCATGGACAAGTTGGAAATTGACTCTAGGGTGGCAAGTTGGGAATCAACGTTATCACGTGCCCTGTCCAAAACTTGACCCGCGAGGGTTCCAGAGAGCTCGATGATGAGATCTCACTGGAACCTCGCAAAATGTGCCATAAAGTTCAGAGACCTGACAGCAAAGGTTGCTAAAGCAAAAACTCACTTCCCTAACCTGTCCACCTCCTGGGACTCTCTGTTGGGTGGGTGGACACTAGGACTTTCCTTCGCATGGTCCCTTTTTGTGGCCGCTGCCACCACCATAGCATCTACTGGCAAACCTCTAGACCAATGGGGTTGATCCTCTGTAGGGGACAGTATCTTATCTGATCTCCTAGGGATGGCCTCAACGGTGTTGGGATTCTTCCATGCCCTCTGCATGATGAGACTGACAAACTCTTTGGTGGGGGGGGGTCACCCAAGAAGTAGACGGCTGAGAGCGGAAAGCCTGCAGGAATACAGATTCCTTTGAGGAAGGGTTGGCGGGCTTCCAGTCAGCCCTCTGCTTCAAGATTTCCAGGATGTCTCCAAATGAGACATCATCAGGGGGTGACTGTGGGGACCCTTCCCCATAATCATAGTCTGTATCTCCATGAGGAACTCCTCTGGGGAGTCCATGCGTTCCCTCTTACACGCCCGTTTCCGAGGGGTTCTTCAGTTGGAGCATCCAAAGAAGACTCAGAAAGGGAAATACCCTGTACAGGGGGTTATCCTGGATCTTGCACTTTGAGTCCCGGGGGGGGTGGCCTTTGATAGTTGCAGCTCAGGGGGAAGGAGTGGTAATTCTGATGTAGGAGAATTGCTCAAAGCAAGCATCCTCTCCATCACCTGGAAAGCAGGCCTGCCTGAAGAGGAATGGGAGCCCGGAACCGAAGAAGACAATTTCAGAACCAGAGTCACACCCCGCTCCATGCAGTCCACTCCTGGGGATGGAGCCTCAAGCAAAACTGGGTGGGAGTCACCCTCGGTCCTAAACATGGAACCGGTGACACAACTGGAACCGAGTTTTCTACCCCCAAGCATGAGATTGAGGAAGGATGGGTTCCAACGGAACCAACACCCAAAGGGGCCTTGGAGCCTCAGACACAGTTGTTGTCAGCACCGAGGCAAGGGGGTCCTCTCATAGATGTTGGAAATATGAAACTCGGAGCGGAGAGGTCCAAGGGAGGAGAATACGTGGGGGTCACCAGGGCAATGGACCCAAAATCCAGAGTGGGTTGGGTTCTAGGAAAAATTGTAATTCCTCTGGTGGTTAGCAGCTGATCAAAGAGCCATACTACATCCAATTCAGATAGGATCCTGGTGAACCTTACCAATGCTCCTGAGGGGGAATCTGGCTGGTCCAAAAAGGGGCTGAAGGCTTGTTCAGGAAATGTATCTGCAGATGGGGAGTACTGGGTCTGTGGTGAATTGAAAAATGGCACCAAGGATTCCAGTTTAGAAACCGGTAGCAGGGGAATAATTGGAGCTGAGAACAGGCTCAGAACCGAAGTCACAGCTGGGGTGGAGGTCAATAGCAGCTCCGAAGATGTTGTTGAAACCGATGTTGGAGTGGAAATGGGGGACGTCAGTGCCGAGGTAGAGGCAGGCAAACTGGCCAGAACCAAAGTTGCAGTGGGAGCTGTAGTTGTCAGTACCGGGACCGGTGCTGATGAGGTGATCATGGCAACTTCTGTATGAACCATTGGAGCCAAACTCGGAGCCGAGGTGGTCGGAACTGAGGAGGCAATTCGATGCTCGGTCAAAGTCTTATGGGCCTTGTGCTTATGAGTATTTCCCCTATCACCAGCTGGTAAAGAGGTGTCAGAACAAGGAAGTTTGTTGTCCACAGAAGGAGGGGATGAGACCTCCGATGCAGAAATAGCCTCCAAAAAAGTAGAAGGAAGCAGGCCCTTGAGGATTAACTTGTTTCGTCTTTCATTCAGCATCCGTTGACTGAAGCTGGCACAGATGTCACAGGGAGGTTTCGCCGATAAGTGCAGAACCCCCAAACAATGCACACATTTCTCATGCAGATCACTATTCGGGAGTTTACCACTGCAAGAAGAGCAGTGGTTAAACTTCATAGTCCCTTTCTTTTCAGACATAAGAATAGAAACACACACAATGCTAAACTAGAAAGAAAAGTTAGAGAGAGAGAGAGAGAAAGGGAATACAAACAATGGTATTGGGAATACCACAAGGGTAAAAAGGGCAAATACCAACAATGGTACGATAAAGGAGATACCTATGGGTAGAGCTGAGTGTGAAGCTGAGTGTGAAAATAGAGAAAAAACAATAATTTGACAGGAAAGGACTCACAAATACTTATAAAATTTGAAAAAATATAGCCTATAGCTGGAGAGCTCACTGAAATGCTGCTATATGGCTGTGCCGCAAATGAGATCTGAGGTAACTGAGTGAAGGGCAGTGTGGGTAGCAGCTTAGAGTTTTTGGTGCACGCAAGCTTGGTATAAGGCCAACTCATTTCTGAGGGCTCTGAAATGAACTCATCATTGATGAATAGGAAGAAGATTAGCAACTTCAGATTTATACTTCAGAACTATTATAGAAAGGCAATAAGAGATATCAATAGTACAGATATTACTTCACCCCCAGAGTCATAGTGATGCATGAACCAGAAGTTAGTCTCTAAGTGTGCAGTAAGACTTGAACCATATGCACAGTTTTCATTTTCTGTTTATTTGCAGTTTAGATTTTTATCATTTAAGCATGATACTTATACGTTTCACAGAATATCTCAATGCAGAATAATTCCACATTTTATTTTAACTATTTGACTGTTATGCAGGACTCTAATGATTTAACTATATGGAATATTATCATGAAATTTCCATGTTAATCTGTTTAGAGGCCCCTTTGTCAAACTGTCCCATGGCAGAGTTGCCTTTGTAAAGGACATTTTGTATTTATTTTTGTAAATCACATTTGGATCTGCCTTACACAAATTTAGTGTCAGAGTTCAGTTGGTAGTGATGTTTATAGATGGTGTGCTATAAATTGACCTCAAACATTTTAAACACTGGTAGGATTTATTGAATAATTAGAGAAATACTTGGAAAATAATGTTAGCTAAGTACTGTTGTCATGTTTTTTTTTTATAATTTCTGGAATGTATTTAAAAGGTATATGAAAACGGACTGCAGAGCCTTTCCTCTTCCATTGCAGATCAGATACAGTGATATGCTGGCTACCAATGAGATTTTGAAGGCTATGAGTCAGAAGGGATTTGTCACTGAATATGAGGTCTTGGTTGTCTGTACTATTTTCTCCCATGCATGGAACTTTGTTAATATTGGTCTATTTTCTTGATATTGGTCTATTTTCTTTCAACAGTTTTACAAGTTTAACACTTATGTTCACATAGTCTTTTCCTCTCGGCAATACAGTGAATATTAGGAATAAATCAGTCCCATATATGATGTAGCTTTTTCCAGTTTTATTTTATTTCCCCTGTACGACCCAGCTTTACCATCAGCTGCAATGTAAACTCTCCTGTATCTTTCGCTTTCCTCACCTACCATGCGTGAGATGTGGACACATTGATAGGGTGGCAAAGGAGCTGTGACTGCTATGGGGAGTGACAGATGACTACTACCTCGAAACCTGATACTGCCATCTTGATGTGGCAATCTTAGCAGGGTAGAAAGGAAATGTGCAGGGCAGAAAGGGAATGTGGGAGGCAGACAGGAGATGGGTTCCCATAAAATATATGTTGCTTCAACCGGGGATTTTTCTATTAGAATGAATGACATCTAAGATACTGGTATGACACAAAGAGAACATGCAATGACAGTATGATGGACCCACCCCCGCTCACTTACATAGTAATGTGTCTACTGCCAACGTGTATCTAAACTGATTGTATGTCTCTATTATCACAATCAGATCTTCTGTTCTTTTGACAAATGCCCTTGCATCCTCCCCCTAAGGAGATGTGCATAAGCCAAGCATTGACATTTCTTGCCTCCTTCTGCCAACTCCAGTAGGTACCTGAGACAGTAGTCATGTGCTTTTTCACTGAATATTGCAAAGCTTCATCTGAGTAAGGCATTCACTGTCATTTTATGCCTTATAATGCACATGGCACTTTATCTTGTGATATAACTCATTCCATTGTGAGCTGTATATAATTAGACATCCTGGTGTGTCCTCATAAAGAATGTCATATTTAATGTTACTGGATAGCTGAATGTTTTAAGAACTGATTTTAACAACCACATATAATATATACTGAACAATTCCTATGAATAATAACAATTTTATTATGCAATGAAAGTGAAAAAGACCATTTAAATGTATGCAGTTAATATATTTCCAGTAATTGTTTTATTTTCCTGGTTTGTTTTGTTTTGTGCTTATTATTATTTACTATTCATTTTTCTGTTGGTCTGATCTCATTCTTTATCTGCCCATTACTTTCAGTGGGAGTTAAACACATCCACATCAGTAATCAAGGCAACTGTGTACTGCTTCCACAAAAGGAACCACGCCATGCCTCTACACTGTTTAGATCTCATACTGTGTACTGCTTCCACAAAAGAAACCATGCCTTTCCACTACACTATGTAGACCTCATACTGTGTACTGCTTCCACAAAAGGAACCACACTGTGCCTCTACACTATGTAGACCTCATACTGTGTACTGCTTCCACAAAAGGAACCACGCCATGCCACTACACCATGTAGACCTCATACTGTGTACTGCTTCCACAAAAGGAACCACGCTGTGCCTCTACACTATGTAGACCTCATACTTTGTACTGCTTCCACAAAAGGAACCACACCGTGCCTCTACACTGTTTAGATCTCATACTGTGTACTGCTTCCACAAAAGGAACCATGCCTTTCCACTACACTATGTAGACCTCAAATTGTGTACTGCTTCCACAAAAGGAACCACACTGTGCCTCTACACTATGTAGACCTCATACTGTGTACTGCTTCCACAAAAGGAACCACGCCATGCCACTACACCATGTAGACCTCATACTGTGTACTGCTTCCACAAAAGGAACCACGCTGTGCCTGTACATTATGTAGACCTCATACTTTGTACTGCTTCAACAAAAGGAACCACACTTTGCCACTACACTATATAGACCTCATTCGCAGCCATGCATAAACAAACCAAATGTATATCATTGATATGAGGCTGCTTTTCTTTTTAGGTTATCCCTATATTGAAACCAGTGGAACACTAGACACTGAACATATTTTGAAGGCATGGATAAATGACACAGACACACAACAAACATTCTGAAGCAAATAAACCTTATCATGAAATTTATAAAACAAATCTGCTTAATTGTTTAGTATAACATTCAAAAAGTATAAGAAATGCACAGAGTTTGGCTCATAGAAGATTGCATGTATACTAATGTACATTGGATAGAATTCCAAGGTAACAACATTAAATCTGCAAGTGAACTATCTCAATAGTTGAAATTAGTGGTTTCACATGCAGCCTTAATAAAGCTTTCTAGTCACCCTCTAGTAAAAAAGAAGGTTAATAGGCAGGTGAGCATGGCAACTTTAATTAAAACTAGGATTTCAAATTCAAAATGATGACATACAGTATTAATCAAATTCTGTTAATCTGCAGGGATGCAAGGGGATACAGATCCCCCTGCTAAGGAATTTAATGCCACATGATATGACAAATGGATCCCTCATCCATGTAGCAAAGTAAAGTCCTATACTAGAGAGCATTTTAGTTTTGTATTGGCAACCTTGTCAGAAGTTTGATTATAAGTCATCATTTTAGATATGATTTGGGTCAATGTATATCAAGATCAGCTAAGCAGCATTAAGAATCATAAGAAAAACATAGCATCGACAAATGCAGAAATTACATGCAAGTCACAGGCAGTAAAACAAAAAGCAGTACAGCAGAATAGACCAAACCATAGTCTGTTTCATAGCTGTTTGTGTACCCTCCCAGGACCTTGCTCGATGGCTTTAGTACCAATAACCTGTCAGCCCATTTGCTCTGGGAACACAGGAAATGGACATGCCCAGGCTGCTTGAGAGTCCTTTGGCAGATTTATTCTTGCTTGGGAATCCCAATCAGCCCTTCCATTCTCTGGTGAGAATCCCCCTTAGTGGCTACTCCCCACTTACTACTGCTAAGCCCTAAGGGAAAGCATGCCTCCACATGACAGATGTTCTTCAGCCTTACTGGAACTAATCACAATGACAGTGTGAGCATGGCTGAGAAGTATTACACATGCCAAGCAACAAAACAGGTTAAACTCAGGGTTTCGACTGATATGTCACTTGAAATACAGCTTACATTTTAGACTAATAATTAATTATTTGAATTATCTGCATATAACCTGTTGTGCAATAAAGCTACAATAACACTGTGGGAAAGAAATACAAGTGTGTTAGTCTATTGGATATGGGAACAGGAAAACAGATGATGCTTTTGCAATAAACATCTCTTTAGTCACTGAATCAAAGGAAGTTATTGAGAAAGTTAGTGATGCTGTCAGTGCCACAAAATGCAACACTGTAATACACAACTTTATTAGTGGCTAGGCATATGTCCATACCCAGAGAATATAAAACAAAGTCACTGTACTAAGACAATTATTTATATGTGAAAAGAACAAAGAAAATAATTATGGTAACTGTGGACTTTTATCTGAGATTTTTATCTGAGAGTTTAAGGATGCTGCTCTAAAGAGCTTTCTAATATTCTTTTTATTATGTGGCTTGAAAGTAAATTGTTGCTGCTTTTGATAAAGAGCACCATGCAGTCAGGTTATTGGTTATGGCTATGCAGATCGAAGACCCAAATCATATCTA
>NC_056735.1:1721611526-1721666526 GCF_019279795.1 Protopterus annectens
AGTCATTATGCTCTAAAGCCATCGCTGGAATGTACCCTGCTACATGAGTAGGGAAGTGCCAATGTGGTTCAATAAATTTATTGTTTCATTTTATCAACATCAACCCTCTTTTTCACATTTTCTACATGGGGTCAGGGTGTTATGTTAACTTTTGCCATTTCTCTCGATTCAATGTCACACTCCTGCTCTCTTCGACACTCATGGCAGACTGTCATAGATCTTCAGTCACACAATCCATTCACCTCTTTGCTGGATGCCCTCATTTCTTCTTAACTTCTTCCTGTCTGTCCCAAATCTTTTTCACCACATTGTCTTCTGCTTTTCTGCACATGTGCCTGCACCACAGTAATCTGTTGTCTCTGATATTTTCTGGAATTGGAGCTACTTTGGCTTCTGATCTAATGTTCACATTTCTTAATCTGTCCCACAGTGTGCATCCTATCACTCTTCTACTTAGGGTGCTAGAGCCCTGAAATGTTGTACTTTCTCTCCAGTCAACTTCCAGGTCTTCAGCCTGGCCTCTGTTTACTTTAGAGCCTTCTCTGACCGCTGCTTCCAGCTGAGTGTGGCAACCAGTGTTTTATGCTGTGGGCTGACTGTTTCACTGGGGATGACTTTGCAATTACTGATTCCACCCCAGTGCCTTTTTCTTATTAGGAGACTTCTACCTGAGTTGCATGTTGGTCACTCTTGTATATGATCTTGTGACTGTCCCTCTTTCTGAACCATTTGTTGGCTACTATCAAGCCATTTTCCAGACAGAATTCCTCCTGAGTAGTAGTCTCTGGATGCCAAGCCAAGTGGATTTGCTTCACTGCCCTTCCATACATAGAATGTTCAGCCACCTTCATATCATCATGTCATCTGCTTCTAAGCTCTATCCAGTCAGTGAACCTACACTGAGTGTAGCAATTCTTAGTTCATGTTTGGCAGGTTGATTGGTTTTATGTCCAGCTTTTTCTCAACAGCGGTATCCCAGGTAACCCAGGTTGGTTAACTGGACATTGGCCAGCCAGTAGCTTATTAACTTAGGGCTACTGGACTTTATGGCGGGCACACACTGGTCAATAGAGGCATGTACATCCCTCCCTCCATTAGCATGGGTCACTGGTGTAGGTTGGACTAGTCCGGGTCCTCAACCCATTTATCACCAGCATATACCCATGTCCATTTGGTGACATTAGTCAACATGACTGAATCACATACAGCCATATTTTACACTGTCGGATGGCTAGCCCTGCCTCAGCATGCATTCTGTCATTCATGTTCTATCTTGAGGATACTGTACAGCATATACTCTCATGAGAATCATGGAGTTTGTGCCGTTATGTGGGATATTACTCACAAGTGGCATTTAAAAAGAACTATGGATGCATTGTATCACAGGATTACTGTTAAAGCAGGACTAATAAAGACACAGCTAATGAAATGAGGGTAACCACAGTACATTCGCTAGGTAGTTTTCCAGTAGAGTCAATTATGCACAAAAGTTATTGCATGGCTGAAAGGGGGGATAACTGTAAAATACAAATATCATGATAGTTGCAGATACATATGTCTATATCTACTGTCTGTTCTTACAGCATCTCTTGTTATATAGTTTAACTTTCCATAATATTTTTATCTAGAAAATGATTATGACTTTTTTGTATTGAAAGTCTAATATATCCTTATGAGCTGTTTAGATATAAGGTGGGGAAATAAAGAAAGCATATATCAAAATGTTTATTATAGATACCAGAGCCTTTAACTTCAAGGCTCTCCACATGAAACTTTTTTTTTCCACAACCATATTAACCCCTCCCATACAGCCTTCAGCATACCAGGCTGCTGGCTAATGACAGGAATGGGAGCTTGTAGGGGGCACTTGACTCCTGTCATCTCTCACAACTCCATGCTGGTGAATGACAGGGATAGGAGCTTGTAGCGGGTGCTTGACTCCTGTCATCTCTCACAACTCCACTGACAGAAGGCTTTCAAGAGTTAGTGAATTTTCAAAACTGGGGGGATTTGGAACATGGTTAAAAATCTGCACAGATGACTTCTTTACATGAAGGTAATGGCAGAAAAAAAATAACACTGGCTATGCTAAGTAGGATCGAGTGTCACAGGAGACAGGAATAACTGTCAGCATGACAGAGATACATGGAACTCTAAGGCAAATAGCAATGATGGATACCCATTCAAACTGATTGCTAGATCAAAGTCTAATGCCACCTCCCAGAAAGTTCCTCCGAAAATGACAGAAAAGCTCATCTGAAGTTAGCTGTACTGCACTTGCACCCAACTCAGTTGCACTGCTCCTCATGCTCTATAACAGCTTGCACCTAGGCAATCATACCATTTGCACCACCTTAGCTACAGCACTGGTTTCAATGACATGTCACCATTATGGTACTTTCCCCATGATGTCTTCACTCTGTAGGTCCACGCGATGGCCAAGAGAAAAATTGGACGACCGAGACACATTAATTATCAACTTCTTCTGTTGCAATTTATGAGAGGGGTTATGACTTGTTCACTGCGCAGGGGTGAAGAATACCTGTTATGTGGCTGCTGATATCCCATTATCTGTTAACCAAACACTGAGGCTGCTGTTTTGGACAATGTATTCAAGTGTCTTGTCAAGACAGAGAACCTTGTATGCTTAACTGCAGATTCACTGGAGTGGCACCCCCTTAACTTTGGGCCACAGAGGGTCCGTCACCATCTGGAAATGTTGATCATCCATCACTGGTCCTGTATAGGTTACCATCTTAGCCACTCTGACATCCCCTGTATTCAACACCCTAACTGGTGCGACTTCCTTTATATGTATCCTGCCCCATATTTTACATAAGGTAAAACCTCCCCATCACCATCCCCCATGTATTTGTCCAACAATTTCCAACCCATTTTTCTCTGTACAGAACCACTCATCTGTTTCCACTCTTTTGCATTTGTTTTTTTTTTTCCAAAACATAGTCCTACATCTGCTTTTATTTTTCAGCCTTTCCTTGCATAAAATACCTCCTCATAGCTCTCTTTACCTCTTGTCTTCATTTAAATTAGAGTGGATCTCTCCCCAGAAAGGTACCCTACCATCCTACTTTTTTCATATCACTGTATTTTTTGCTCTCCCTTGTGTGCTTATGTTTTCTTGCTTTCCTCCTTTCATACTCTTATGCATGCCTTTCTTTTTTCACTGTAACAAGGACAGCGTGGGCATGTGATTTCAGCCACCTCTTGAGTGATATTCACATACTGCAGTTTGCAAGAAGGTTGCTCTTTGCAGTGTTTTCTGGTGTGAAATACCATGTCTTGGAACAGTTACTGTATTGTGCACAACCTAGTCTTGCACCTTTGTGACACATTAGTTAGCAAGGTCACTACAAATACATGGATTTACTCTGCATGTTGTCATTACCCTCTTCTGCTCCACATCACTACAGCAATAAATCAAAGATGCTCCGTTCTATTGATCCTGGTTATCGTACCACAACTGTGTAGGACTGAGTACACTAAAACACTAGGGTTCTCTGGTTCAATTCTTGGTTGGGGTGCCTTCTGTGCAGACTCTGCATGTACTCCTTGTGTTAGTGTGGGTTTCTTCCCACATTCCAAAGACATGCAATAGGTGGATTGGACACTATAAATTCACACATGAAGGAGTGTGCCCCCAAACTACCTGCTAATTAAATCTACCAATTCTAAGATCGCGCTATAGCAAATAAAACAGTGAATATACCATTATGCTCTGTACATGAGATCCATGTAAACAGTTCAAAGTTTCAAAACTTCGTGAAAGTATGAAATTTAGAAGTAGACCCATATATATATATATATATATATATGTGTGTGTGTGTGTGTGTGTGTGTGTGTGTGTGTGTGTGTATGTGTATGTGTATGTCTCTCTTATAGATTTCTTTTTGGGATCTGCATCTGGCCTTTTAAGCCATGAAAAATCCAGCCATATTTGACCTTCTATTTCTTCACAAAATAAATGGAGCATTAAATACCAGGTTAAAGGAACTAAATCTCAACAACAAATAAGCCACATTGGTGTTATAGATACATTTTACAGTGCATCCCCACCTCTGGAACAAACTTCCACAATGTCAAGCAGAGTATCACCGTTAGTACTTTTAAGGTAAACTTTGGTAATTGGATAGCCAGCCTCAAAATGTCCCTTGGTCTGATTTGTACTGCCCTGCTTGAATTTGGCAGGGATCTTGATAATGGGTTATTAGCTAGGTTTGTAATGGTCTGCTGACTTATTCCCTAATACTTGTCTATGAGCCCAATATACCACAAGCTAACAATTGGTATTGACCAATGGTTATCATTTATTGCTGTAAAACCACTACAACCTTCCTCATTAAATGCTTTAAATCATTGCTTATGTTTTTTTCCAGAGTTCCCTTTACAGACTACATACTGCTGAACTGTAACAGAAATCTAACATACACTGCCTACTCCACGTTTCTGAACCCAAGCACAAAACTGTACCACAAAACTTTAACAATGCAAGAGTCAAGGTACAAGGAAGTCTGCAGACCAAAATGTTGTAGTAAAGGGCAGAAAAGTCCCAGAACTGCCCCAGTTAAAAAAAAAAAAAAAAAAAAAGACAACTTACCTCCTTGTCTGTTGCAGCCAATCAGGTCCCTTGCTTCACTGAAGTGGACCTGATTGAGGGTAGCTTACAGACAAGTTAAAATAAAAAAAAAAAAAAAACGGAAAAAAGTTTGCGATTGCATGATGACATCATGTATCTGTAAGGACATCTCCAAGATGTGGAGGAATGAATGACGGAGAAGGAGAAACCCCGTGGCTGCTGCATGGAGGCCCTTTTTCGCGGGCAGATGATCGGAGGCTCCCCGTGGCCGCGGGTTCCGCGGGTGCCTAACGCCGGCTATGATTCTATCATTTAATCCATATGGTTTATATGCTTCCAAAAGGATCTGCCAATAAACCTCTCTGTATTCTATTCTAGTTTCCCATTGGCCCCCTCTCATATCTTCCAGAATACTCTCTAGAACAAAAAATAGGTAACTTGCCCCTACACAAGTTAAGATTTGTTTATATAGTGCATTCTTATAATTTTTAATTTGTATATTATATATGTGTTCATACACACTTCTCTTATGTTTTCTTTCTGTCTTGCCCATGTAAAATGAAGAACATTTTCTGCACTTTGGTATATAAATCACACCATTAGTGTCACAGGTACTATGCGTCTTCCCCTCTATAGTCCTGTTTCTAGCTTCCAATACAATGGTTTCTTGATTAATAATATATTTTCATTTGGGGCAAGCCCCACATTTATATGTACCTGCTTTGTTTTTAATAACCTTTTTAAACCTATTATTTTCTAATATTTGCTTTATATTAAAACCTCTTCTATAAATAACCTTAAAAGGTGTTTCAAGTAACTCTTTTAGGTCCGATAAACTGGAAAATCTTTGCCATTCCCTTTCCAGCATATTTCTAATAACCCAGGAATCCCCATTAAATTCTGTAATAAATGCTGATTAATACTTGGTATCATTCTTTGCCTCCAACTCTGTGGTTCCTGTTGCACTGTCATGAGTAGATTCTATACCTAATATAAGTGCAAACCTCATCTTCCTACCCTCCAGAACTTCAACATAAATTTTGTCTATCATTACAGCAGGGTAGCCTCTCTAAAAACATTTTCTTCAAATTAACACATTCACATTCAAATTCTGTGTCATGAGAGGTCATCCTGCAGACCATACGGACACATTGTCCTTTAATTATGCCCACTTTCTGATGATATGGGTGTGCACTTGTATAATGGAGTAAGGAATTCACATTTTCTTCCTATATATTCTAGATCTACGAGCCCTTTCTCTTTTAAATAATGTAACATCCAGGTAATTTGACTTTTCACAATCAATATGGTAAGTAACCTTTAAAAAATTAGTAGTGCTTGATATATATTCAAAAATGGTTTACGCTTAACAATATCATCTAAAAATCTTCTATATAAAATCCAGCACTCTTTGAAGCATGAGTTTAACATTCCGTACTACTTATTACAAAATGTAAAATATCAAAACTTAAGTGACTGAATAGAAACTCCTGAAGTGAAGACCAAAGCATAACTTGTTTGATTACTAGTGTCCTCATATTTTACAAAAATGCCTTGTTTGTACATTCTTGTCCTTGCTAGGTTTGGCTTCATGGTGCAGTGCACTTGTTTACCTCCTCTCCTATCATGTCTTCATCTCCAAAAGTTGTTGGAGTCTTTTATCACCCTTTCTCTGAAATAATGCTTCTTGTATTGCATTTGAGCCACTCACTGTGTGATCTTAGATTGTATCAACTTGTTGTTATACATATTTTTCAGATATATTGAGTCCCTAAAGGCATTGAAAAGTTTATGTTCCACCTCTGTTTGCTGTCTCAAGAACTCAATACAAAATGATCTATTCTTATATGGCTTCTTATTTTATCCTCTGAGCTGCTACTATTCTATAATTTTATACTGCTGATGTCTTCAGAACTCCTCACAGGATTTCAGTAAAATCTTTATTAATAGCTATGATGCTGGTTGAAAGGTTCAATTTCTGCACGCAATACCTTTTCCTTCACATCTCAGTAATTTTACCTGCCTTTCGTTCTTGAGCTTTTTTCATATTGCTCGCATGTGTTAAGGTCACCTATTAAGACTAACTTCTGTTCCCATCCTCTTTTCCCCTTACGTTGCTGCTGCTGCTTCATGTGTCATCAGACATGTACATTATTGTGCAATGAATTCAAGCTGCCATATTTTGGACACTTCGCTCATCTTTGCCTTTCTACACTTTCATTCACCTTAAGCCTATTATCTGAAACTCACCATTTTTCTTCTAATGCCATGGTTACACAGACAAAGAAATTAATTACATTTTGTTACCTATTGAAACTTGACTGTTGAAGGTGACTGCAACTATGAACCTTGAATAGTGGAACTACATGAATGAATGTTTTTGATATAAATCTAAAGTTGTATTACCTTGGATAATACCCCCAGTGCCAAAGTATAGTAATTTCAATTTATAAAAAGTGTTGGGGGAGGTTATGCACCCTACTTTAATGGTGTAGGAAGTAAAACCTCTCCAGTCATGACTTTCAAAATTTGCTGTTTATTTTTGTTTTAATTGTAGTTTATTTTTGCATATTCCAAACCATTTATAATGTTTTTTTTTATATATATATCTATATATGTGTGTGTGTGTGTGTGTGTGTGTGTGTGTGTGTGTGTGTGTGTGTGTGTGTGTGTGTGTGTGTGTGTGTGTGTGTGTGTTTGTGTGAGTATGTACAGGTGGTGTTTGTGTGTGTGTTGTGAATTTGTTTTTCTTTTGTAAATCCATAGTACACTAGATCCTGTGCCCAATAACTTCAATTTATTTTAAAATGTATTTGTTTTTTAACAATATTTCTTTTTTTATTCAAATACAGTCAAACTGGAATGGCACAGCGGTGTTGTGGTGAGCATGGTTTCTTGTTTGAGTCTTGGATGTGATGCTTTCTTTGAGGAATCTGTAGGTTCTCTGTGCTCTTGAGGGTTTTCACATAAGTTTCCAGTTCTCATCCTCATTCTAAACAGATGCTTCTAAGCGAATGGTGCATACCCTGTGATGCACTAGTGACTCATACAGGGTAATCCCACCGTGTGCCCATGCTTCCTGGGACTCACTGCAATCTTAAACAAACATACAGCAATAGTACGCAAGTGCAGCAAAAGTGCAGGGCCAAAACAGTATCAAAAGGCACAACATAAAAACGGACGAAATAGGTGAAGCATCAAAAACTATTTATTGTAAAAACAATAAATAGAATGCTACAGACTGATTTCGGCAAAAGCCTTCTTCAGTGTAAACACAAAAATAAAAATCCCATCCACAGTTGCATCTAAATAAACAGAACAAGACACACACACCCTACCTTTCACCAATTAAAACATGTCATTTAAGCCTGGAGGGAACAAAGCCCATAACTTAATTATCCAAAATTTTTCTTTTTTATTCAATATATTGGGCCAACCTAATTTATTACTTCCTTTGACAGTAATACAGTCAATAGCTGTAAGTCTGAACTTAGCAGTAGGATGTTGCAAAACATGCCTATATAAAGCATTAGACATTCTTTGACAACAAATGTCACTAAAATGCTCAGAAATTGTTTGTGTCTTTCGGCTTTTCCCAGTTAGGGGTCGCCACAGCGGAACTCCGGTCCGCTAATGATTGGCAGTTGATTTTTACATACCAGCTTACCAGGCCTGATGCACAACCTTTAATGAAGGTACGCCCATTCACGCATGTCTCCACGCAGAAGACGCTCTAGCTGAGAATCGAACCGGACAGTGTCTTACTGTGAGGCGACAACACTACCGCAGCACCACCACCGCGGATGCTAAAATGTTCAGAAATGCGAATCTTAAATTGTCTGGAAGTGTATCCCACAAAAAAATGCAGAACATTGACATTCAGCCAAATAAATTACCCTCTCTGAAATACAGTTAACAAAACACTTAATATTAAATACTACAGATGCATTGGCAGAAGAAAAATATTTAGTTTTCATGACATTTTGACAAGCAGTGCAGTGTCCACAAGGAAAGCATTCAGTTAAAGGTATTCCTTCTATAGACTGCTGTACTGTATTACCAGTAGGCACAGACTTTTTAAAATGATTCAGAAAAAATGTTATACTTTTCCTTTTTCTTTATGTGAATTGACACCGTACAGGTAACATCTGACATAAATTTGTATCTTTCAAAAGAATATCCCAAAGTTTATTAGTCAGCTGACAAAACTGTCTAGAATTAGCACCAAAGGTTGTAATAACAGATCTGATGCTCATCCTTAGAGAGCATTTTATACCTCAACAAAGTGGATTTATCCACAGTCTGTGCAAAACATTGAGCCTGATGTATAATAGTATCCTCACAATCCCTTGCACGAAATTATTTAACAGCCCTTCTCTTTTATTTTTTTTATGCATATGAAATCTATCCCTCCATAGAAAAAATGTTGCATTCCCTCAAGTACTTTATGACTTGCACTGGGCTTCATGAATACAGAGAGGCTGTATTTAACTGGTGTATTTTTCATTTTAAATTATACATCCTTCTGACTGGCCTCTTTTATTTTCTTCTTCCATTCATGTGTTTTGCAGGCTATATTTTGTCATATTTCCTGCCTGCTATTATGTGTGTGAATACCACATGAGGAAATTGTAAGAGATTGTACTTTATTTTTATTTATTATTTTATTTTTATTTTACATTTGTTGACCGGGATAGTCCGACTGGATATATGTCCATTTTCAGTGGAGGCCCGGGGAGAAAAGCTACACATACCAAAAAAAAGAGACAGTACATACATCACTGAGTGATAAACTCAGGCAGACATGTTTAGAAAAATATAGACAAAGAATACAGGCAGATATCAATACACACAATGTGCAGAGTTACATCTGACTGGCAAAGATGTATCAAAAAATGTGAACATAAAATACAATCAGATCTCATAATTCACAATGCTTAGACATTCAGATGCTATGGGGCATAGATACTTGACTAAATAGCAGGTTGGGTAGCAAGACATGTATTAGTGAGGTTGTTAGTCAGGTTTAGAGCAAGAGCACAGCCAATGAGATGTGAGGTATTTTTTGTGTTCTCTTTTAAATAGGGGTAGTGAGGTTTCCTTGGTAATGGCAGTAGGGAGTAAATTCCAGATTTTACCAGTTGAGTTGGCAAATATAGCATCACTTGCAGAGCTGTTGGATTTTTGGGTCAGTATCATTAGTTTATCAGCTGAGTGTAATGGCCTGGGGGCACTATCAGGGGTGAGAATATTTTTGAGGCAGGGGTATTAGGTTGCTGGAGTATTTTATGTGATACTATAAGCTGGTTGAACTGTAGAAGGGTAGGATACTCTAGTCATCCCAGTGCTTTGAGGTTCTGACAATGGTGGGTCCTAAAACCATGCCTGTAGTGAATCTGGCTATATGATTGTAACATCCTGATAATTTGTTTGAGATCAGTTTTGGATAGGTTGGTGAGTACAGGGGCGGCATACATAAGGGTAGAGAGGAGGTGTGATTTTGCAATAGCTACCCTAGCTAGGGGGTTGAGGAAAGGTTTGGCTCTGTACAGGGAGCCAAGTTTTCTGTTGACAAACTTAATAGTGTGATTGACATGTTTATCAAATTTAAGGTTGTTGTCTATTATTACGCCTAGAAGCTTTGTATGGTCATCAGGGGAGATAATGGTGTCTTTGCTAGATTTAATTTTGAAGGACAGAGGAGGAATTCTACAGTTAGGGGAGAAAAGTAGTAGCTTGATTTTGTTAGGATTTAGTAGCAGGCAGCGATTAGCTAGCCATGTTTCTACCATGCTGAAAGTGGTCTGGGTGAGGGTTAGAAGTTGTGTAGGAGAGGAGGAGGAGCATATTAGCACTGAGTCATCTGCATATTCGATGAAGGGGGCTCCTGGGATGGTGGTGTGCAGATCATTGATAAAGATAGAGAAAAGAAGGGGACCTAGTATGGACCCTTGTGGGACACCTAGGGTTAGAGGAAGTTGGGATGACAGCTTGCTCTGCCATAAGACAGCCTGCTGTTTACCGTTAGGTAGGAGTGAAACCATTGTATTGTGTGTTGGTCTAAACCGATGGTTTGTAGGGTATTGAGCAGTAGCTAATGGTTGACCATATCAAAAGCTTTTGAGAGATCTAGGAAGGGTGCTGAAGATAGTTTGTTGTTGTTATGATGAAGATTGATGACATTAGAGAAAGATAGAAGAGTCGTAGTGGTACTGTGGAATGGCCTAAAGCCGTGCTGAGAGTCTGTGAGCTTTCCATTTTGAATAAGAAAGTGCATGATTTGTTTGTGTATGCATCTTTCCATGATTTTATCTAGTGGTGAAAGAATGGCTATAGGTCTAAAGTTAGATAATTCTGTGGAACTTCCTCCTTTATGGAGAGGTATAACGTGATATTTTCCATATTGCTGGGATGCATCCTTCTGAGATGGATCTATTGATCAGAATAGAAATGGGAAGTGCTGTGGCATCAGCTGCTTTTTGAAGATATTCAGCTGGGAGGTGGTTGGCAGCCAGTGTAGTAGGTTTTAACTTTTTGAGTAAGGTTCTGATCAGGTTGGTAGGTACGGTTTGAAAGGTAAAGGTGGGTTGGGTGTTGGGTGGATCAGGGCTAGATGTGCCAAAGCTGGTGTTTGTGTCCGATGGAGTGAGATGGGTAGCTACAGACTGGATCATTTCAGTAAAGGAGTTGAAGCTTTTAGGAATTTCAATTTCAACAGGGGATTTATCAAGGGCAGCTGATGGGGTAGGAGTGGCAGAACGGCCTGGGTGGAAAGGATTGTTAATACCAGCTCAGAACTTTTGAGGTTTTTCTGATATTTTTGTTGGAGGGTGTAGTGATTTTCTTTGTCTAGAATGACAGATTTTTTGGTCTGGTTCCTTAGCTGCCGGTATCTTACTTGGTCCATAGAGGCTTTGGTAACATGCCACCTGGCCCAGGCGTTGTGTCTTAGTTTAGTTTTGGTTTTTGTTTCTTTAGATAGCCATAGTGCAACCATGGCTTTTACATAGATGGTAAGGGTAGGAGCATGGTGGTTAAGGATAGCAAGAAATTTGGTATTGAAGTACTCAACTGCTTCTTGTAATGGGAGTCATTTCAAGACATTCCAAGTACATGCTTTGAGTTCTTTTTGGAAGTTGTCAAGGTTAAAACTCCTGACTTTTCTTATAGTTTTGTAGGTGGGGCTGGTTGGGAATGTCACCTTTGAGCCTAATATAAGTAAAGCAGTGATCACTTAGATCATTGGGTAATGTACCTGACTTGTACTTTTGGGGGTGTCTGTTAATAAGTATCCAATTGAGGATACTATCTTTGACTCTATTTTTGCTAAATCTGGTGGGGGTGGCAATGATCTGAGTAAACCCATAGTGGTTTAAATTTTCTGGAGGGAGTTTCAGAGGAACAGGTGTTCCAATCAATATTAAAGCCACCCAAGACAATGGTTTCCTGGGGATAGTTAGAAGCTAGCCAATGTAAGATAGTTTTTAGAGTATTATCATTCTTGCCGGGTGGAATATAAATGCAGACAATGTATCTGCATTTATTTTTGTTTATTATTAGTTTGGTGATGAGAATTTCTGCATTACCAAACTGGGATGGCTGTTGGATGCCAATTGTTATTGTTAAGGTAGACTTCTATAGTACAGCTACCCAGCCAACTTTCCTGAAGATCCAGTCCAGTCTAAGGATATTGTACTGTGGGTGGGGGGGGGGGGGGTTATTTCATTATCTTTTGTCATTGGTTTTATCCAGGTTTCTGTGAGGCAGAGGATATCAGGGAGTGAACAGCTAAGAGTCCATGTAGGCTATGGATCTTGTTATTTAGGCTTCTGATGTTGAGCTGACAGACCAGAAATGAGTTTGGAAGTCTATCAATGTGGGTAGTACATGTTGGGTTGTTAGATGGTGTGCTTGGGTCTACTACTGTGGATGGGCCAGGGTTGGGGTGGATGTCTCCATCCTTCATAAAATTAATTTTTAAGTCGCTTTTGAGTCTTAAAAATTTGTTTATGATTTTTTCATAGCTTTTGGTTTTTAAGCTGATGTAGCAGTGTTTAGTTATTTTTAGTTTTATTTTTCAGTATTCATTTTATCCTTCTCATGGTAATTGCATAACTGACATTTATTTTTTCAAGTAGGATATATATATATATATATATATATATATATATATATATATATATATATATATATAAAATCATGGAATGAGTCGTAAATGGGATGGGATGGCTCTCCATCTTAGCATGCACCATGTATATATTTATGAATAATATTCCTCTACAGTCATGTCTTCAGAATTTGGAAGAGAGCTATAGGTCCAAGCATCCACCCATGCACAACCATGCACACACACAATCAACAAGCAAATTCTCCAAAGCCACTCCATTTGAAAAGTGATCTAACCAAAGGAGGCAGAAATGTAAATATTATGCAACCTTACTATCCTTATAAGAAGACCAAACCATGAAATGACAGTTTTTCTGTTGTATTGTCAGTGACGGAAATATTTTTCTTTTTTTCTACTTAAAAAGATTTATTCTGAATGAAACACCTTTGCTTTGATAAAATATTTATCTATAGACATTTGTGTGCTCTGTAACATGGGTACCTGTTAAGTTAATTTTGTTTTAACTTTGGGTATATTCATTTCCAACTGCCCTTTTACATTAGTTTAAATGAGAGATACGTGTTGATCATATTTATAATGCAGGCTTGACTTTTGGTAATGGTAGGAGTTATCAAAATTAAGTGCCTTTCACCATGAACACACAGTATAAATCTACAAATGTCATGCTGCTGCAGACCTTTATTCACAGAGTGAACTTCTGAAACTGGAATAAGCAATGAAGATTCAAGGACTAGACTAATATAGTAAACTCTGCATTCCTCTGCCTGAAGAGAAATTTTTCCATCTGTAGTACAAATCTGCTTATGTTTTACCTGACTTTCTCATGTGAGGTGTTCTACAGTCTATATGCAGGTGACCTGAAATTGGGTAAACTGATTACATGTGTAATAGATAAAGCATGGCTGCAAAATAACTTGACTAAACTGACAATTTGGGCACAGGAGAATAACATGCTGATAAATACATCAAAAAGTAAGCATATGAGATTTGAGAGACATACATTGAAAGGTGAATATGTAATACAGTACACAGTGATTTGAAAGTATAGATTCATTTTAGGACCTGGATATATGGCTAGATCCAGCTTTGAGTTTTTCTAATCATATCAAAAATTGGTTAATGATAGTTATAGAGCTATAGGCTGTATAAAAAGATTTATAAAGGCTAGCAAATAATAAATGATGAACTCATTGTTTGTTAGATACATTACACCCAAACTTGAGTATGGAATAACAGAATAGAGAGCGTATAAGAAAACAAGCATGAGTAACGTGGAAGGAGTACAGCAGAAATATAACAAGGGCGTCCATGGATGTAAAAATTTAAGTTATTATGAAAAAAAAAATCTATGTTCTTTTAATAATAATGTCCAACATTTTTGTTTTAATATTGTTTTATGTACCTAGTAGGGAATCATTGTATTGTATGTTATTATATTAACATTGTTTAATATTATATGAGTAGCAGCTATTTGTTTTAATTGAGGGGAAATTATGTCATTTTCCATGTGTTTGGTTAAGCACTATATTTAAACTGTTTGTTAGTAGCAGTATTTGTATTCTGATGAAGTCATTCATTTGACGAAAGCGCTTAATACTGCTTTGAAGTTGTAAAAGTTGCTGTCTACTTTTTTTTGGAATTTTAGTGCTTGCAGTTTTACTGGTTAGATTTGCTGTTCGTATTTTTGTATCATTTTTTCCAGCATCTGCAGTTTCATAAAGTGATTCAATTTTTGAATGTCGTCTTTTGTTCTGCAACAGCTGCCAGTATATACTTATTATGAAAAACTAAAATATCTGAACTCGTACGGTGTCTGTTATAGATATTTAAGAGGAGACCTTATTTGGGTATATAGAGTATTTAGAGACAACTGCCTCTGGGAATGTTTGTGGTTTTAAAAAAGTACTAGAGAATCATTAGACAACCTGTGTAGAATATTGTATAGGAATGAGACGTGTACTAATTGGTTATCTGAAAGAGCAGCTGATGCATGGAACAGGCTACCAAATTATATTAAAGCAAGCACTAGTTTAGAGATTTTTAAGAACAGCTTGGACACTTATTAGGGAAACCAGTGTTTTGGTATATTAGGTTAGAAGGGCATTAATGCTCGTGCTTGAAATATTTGTATGTATGTATGTTGCCTTGTCTGCCACAAGAAGGCAAACGATTATTTTTTTCTCTGCCTGAACTGGTTGCATGTCACATGACACATGCCTGAACTGTTTGCATATTATGTGGCACATAATCTTTGAGTAAACCTTCTAACTTATAAAGTACTACATGGCCAGGTCTAAAGTGTCTGATGGTTCACATTTTCCTCTGCATTTACTTTTGTTGATTCAAACCTTTAAAGTTGGTTCAGAAATTTGTAAAAGTTGATTACTAACCACTGTAGTCTTTATCTTCTTGAATAATGATGGATCTTACAACACAACAGTGCAGTCATATGTTTCTAGCAAATGTTTGTTTTAATCTCATATGGTACTGCTGCTTCATCTTATTTTATTCAGGAAATTCCATATCCTGTTGGGCTAACCTGATGACGTAAACGCAAGGTGTCTGTCTATCCAATGGGACACCCAGTGTTGGGAACAGGCTCAGGTTCCTGACAGGACTGGCTGGGGGATAGAACTGAGCAGATGACAGCCAGTTTGGCTATCCTAAGGAGGAATTGAGAAATTTTGTTAGTGCAATTTCAGGTGGATACCAAAAGTCTTGCAGTGTAAATGTTCACGGGGGGGTGGGGGGGGTGGAGTGACAGCTATACTGATATCACTGCATATCACTTCTCCAGAACAGGGATTTTGGCTGATTGCTTCTTCAGGATGATAGTTCATGATACTCAGTGCACAGACCCTGATAGGGTCCATGCTCCCTTGCTCTAGGAATTATAGCATAAGGCTCGCTATCTAAGAAATTGGGGGACAGTAAAGTATAGGAGCATGTACAGGATTATCCAGTAGCTTTGAGGGTACAAGCAAAGAGCAAATAGGGTGAGTGTGGGACCATGGGTACATCTGCAGTTCAAGGAGTAGGAGTTGTCTAGTAAAACAGAATGGATTAATAAATAACTCCACTACATATTGTTTGCCATTCACTGGTAGTGGGCTATTTATATCTAAATTGGTTTTACTAGCTAGTATTTATGTTTTGAGAAAAACACACCAACAATTTTAAGAAACCATGCAAACAAATTTTTTTGTTTTATTTTACATATGTGTGTCCGAATGGAGAGATGATGGGTTCAAATGAAGAGAATATAGGTCTGATTGGAGAGATGATAGGGTCCAAATGGAGAAATGATGAAATCAGCAGAAAAGGGGAGTAATATTGGTCGAAACATATCCTTCCTCAAGCACTGGTGCATACCATCATGTGGGGGACCCTGTTTTCACAAAGCGTCACCAAGATGACGGTGATATATAGACCATATCTAATATAGCATATCTTATTGTGATAGTTTTTTTTTTAAAGAAATAAAAAAGGCAGCTAGGTTCATAGGTCCTAGAATAAAAACATGCTCAGTATTGGTGAACTTACTGGTGCCAGGATGGAGAAAAATGGCAGTGTAGAATCTTCAAGACACAAACATTTCTACAAAGGTGTTAGGCCAGGTTGAGATCCCTCCCCCATTGTAGAAGGAATTAGTAGTTAACAAATGTAGTCAAATGGATGTTGCCTCAAAACAAGAGGTTCTCAGGTTCAGTTCTCAGATGGGGTGCATTCTGTGTGTCATCTGTATGGTCTCCCTCTATTCATGTGGGTTTCATCTGGGTGGTCCAGTTTCCTCCCATGTTACAAAGACCTGCATCTGGAGGTTTTCTCCCTGGGTCTTTGATGAAAATTGGCTCATTCCAAGTTGGACTTTGCTGGTAAACAAATGTAAATAAAACAAATGTTAAATAAATAAAATGTTAAATAACCTGCCATAGCCACCACTGCAACTCAGTTAAGGAACTTGATTGGCTTGAACTCCCTCAACTTCTTCACCTGACTCAACTGTCATTTGCCCACAAAGTAATAAAGCACCCCAACAAGATACCATCACTTCAAAGCCTACTTCAACCCTAATCTACTTCTAGTTCCCTAAGATCTACCCGTAAACATCTACTTATTACCACCAAACCCAAAAACTCACAGGAGAAGCCCTATTCTCATGTGCTATTTCTAAACTATGGAACAGCCTATAGCAGTCTATTCAAAACCACTCCCCAAGTCTTACCTAAAAATGCATTGGCTCTCCCTGTGCTCCAACCCTAACTAACTACTCTCCCAGCAACTTAATGCACCATTATTTCTTTATATCTTACAATACAGTGTTATTTCTTTATATCCTATTAACCATAGGTATCATTTTAATTGACTGCTCAGTTTTAATACTGCCCTCTACTCATTACTTTTGATGTTGTTGTTCTTACAACTGTGCCATGTACTCTGCATACCATGTTGTCTGCTGTAAAATCATCTACTATAGTAACATTCTCTATTATATTGTTTTCTTATTGTACTTGAGGAGCTTTTCTCCTCGGGCCTCCGTTGAAAAAGGACCTTTGTCTGTTCAGAATTTCCCAGTAAACAAATGTAAATAAATAAATAAAAATAAAATAACAACAAACACAAAAACTGTCAGGCCAAAAAAAGAGTCATAAAAATGACAGAGTGGACTATTAAGAATAAATAAGAAGTTATTTATTGTTATTATTATACAAGAAGCCCAACATTTCCCGATGGAAGATATTCAGAAAGATTAAGAAAAATTATAGGGAAGAAAAATACTTGCATAAGAAAAGCTGTCGAGAGCTTCAAATAAAAATGTATGTTCATTAATTCAACAGATTCATGAAAAACATTACATAGACAAAGAAACTTAGGTCCACCAGGAAAAAGAAGCAACGGAGAAAGTTTAAAAATATAAAGAACAGAACCCAGAGATTTTTGAAAGGCATAAAAAGAAATGTAAACATGGGAAAGAAAAGCAAATCTTTTATGGAGCAATATTTACGCAAAGGAGAGAGCCTCAGAAATCAATACAAAAAACAGCTACAAAGATATTTGAAGATAAATACAGGCAAAGGCACCCAGATATGTAAAATTTCACAATATAAAACATAATGTAAAACACATGAAAATATAGTTCAGGTCTTCCATCTTTATTTTTAAACATCAGAACCAAGCAAACAAATGCAATATACACTTTAAATAACACCTGCTAACAATCAGATGATCAAAAACAACCAATTATTATTCTAGCACAACAAATACTTTAAACGTTTCCTTTTCTGTTTTAAAATACTGGAAATTGATAAAATTCCATTAATACCAGCTAATTTATCGGCTTGAATAAAACAGTTGCCAATACAGTTCTCTCATCAACAAATAATATTGCCAATCAACTCCATTTTCAAAATACTTTACGTTCTCCATGACAAAAAATACAAATTTATTAAAATCACCACATATAGTACTTTATGTTCGAAACGCATTGGACATATCTAGCCTAATAATAGTATAAAGCTGTTGATAAATCCTTTCTTTTAAATTTTTCTTTGTCTTCACCTTACAGGGGTATTAAACCCTGTTGTCATACTTTGGCTATGGCTACAGGTGTTCAGGTTTAAGTCCCCCAAATATCTAGTGTTCAAATTACAAGACACAGAAGATCTGAGTGCTGATCACGGGTTTCCACTATAAATCACTATCATTGCATTTCTAAATGTGCACAAACAGTGATTCCTTTCTTTTGGGAGATTTCTCCCCCCTTTTCATTTTCATGCAACCAAGGTGTTGTTGTTGTATACAAGTTTTGGGGACAGTAGAGGGCTTGTTCCCACAGGGGTGGGTGCAAGGGAATTTGACCCATGAAAGAAAACCTTGTAGCTTCTATTTTTGCTCTTTTGGTATTTCAGGCATTTGTGCTCAGTAATGCAGTTCCGTAGCATCTTGTGAATTGTGGGTTTGATGGTGGATCCTATTAAAGTTACTCCAATTCATTTGTTATGAAACATAGAAAAATACCCTTTTTGTAGATGCTGGTATATATGGTCTATTATGTATCAGCAAGACCAACAAAGTAGAAATGGCTAGGGTCTGTCTGTGCATCTATTAACCTGAGTTCAGGAACTGACACTGTGGCTACTGGCATGGTCAGCTGGAGATTGGAATATAAGATGGACTAGTAAGAGACTGCTGAATGTATGACCTCTCATGGGACCAGAAGTTTTGTATATCAACTTCTAAGGAGATGGCAAGAATGTACATTGCTTCGTAGGAGGGTACATGCATCAAGCATGCATTCATGATTGCACGTGTTGAAGTCTGTGTTAAGGAACTCAACTGTCTATGACAAGAATGATTATCTTTGTATATCCTCTAACTTCTGACATTGTTCCTTACTTCCAATATAGAGGATAATTGTCATACAAGTCAGGCACTTCAAGAAGGTGGGAGCCACCTGAATGAAGGGTTACATTCAGGACTGTCCATAATGGAGCATTTAGGAATACATGATAGAAAATGCTAGGAGAACAGGAAAAAAATCATAGGTTAAGCAATGGTTCATGTGGGGAATAATAATTATAATTAATGTTCAAATTCCTAAATAATGAAATATAGGAATGCCTAATCAATATAATGGTAAAAAAAAAGAAAAAACAAAGTTTAGAAGTTAAAAGAAACAGCTAAGACAGATGAGAGAGGTGAGATAATCTTAACATCCAATTAACATATAGTGATTGTCAGAGAGTAAGAAAGAAAATTACTAACAGAATACCAAGAGATACAAATTAGAAGGCAAATGCTATAGATAACTGTACGAGATTAAATGGAATAAGTGAAAGCATTTTAAACAAAAGAAAATGTAAGTAAAAAAAGGTAGCTATTATGGAAATGACAAGCAGATTAGATGTTAAAATGTTTGAGATGTGATGGTGTCAATTAAATGTGAATTAAACAGGATGATAAGTTGTGGGATACGTAGCTTATATTATCTTGTACTGAATGTGGCAGAAGGGATGTGAGACAGACAATTCCTCATTTCTCTTTTGAATGAAGAAAGAGTAGTCCATGTTTGTATGTTGTGGGAGCATTTTTTATGCTGTTCAGTATAATCTGCAGTCTGTCCCATGTCTAATACACATTCTCAATACAGCTGTGTTTAAAGGGAATCATGTCAAGTGTAATAACCTGTAAAATATTCATCCAATCATCCTGGGTATGAGACCTTTATTATAATTCTTTGCAACCTATTGGTTTTGAATCCTAAAGAGAACAGCGTTGGATTTAATACAAAATAAAATACATGATACTATTAATAAAAGTGAAATCTGAAATGCATTATTCATGTCTTTGTCATCCACAGTAATTAACATCAATACATAGGAGGCAGAAAAAAGTAGCCTCAGAAAGAACAAGTAACTACAGGAGGGAACTGATTAGTAGCAAAGAATATATTAAAATAGAATGTTCTTCACGCAGAAATCTGCAAAGGCAGAAAGTGGACTGTGAATGAATGAATGACAGGTGTTAACAAAAGTTCACAGAGGATGAAACAGAGGCAGCTTAAAGAGTGGTCAGTGAAAGGAGAGAATGATGGAGTTAGTATGTGCATTTCTGAGAACTGTACCTTGAGTCAATATCTGTTTTGCTCTGCTGCAGGTTTAAATCTCTTCAATAACGATGCACTACTCCGGATGTTAGAATAGGTTGTCATGCACAGAATCATCTCATTCTAGAGTACTACCTTATTGGGTAAAAGTCTGAAAATTAGTTTTAAAACAAAAGCCATTAGAGGTTTAGACTTCCATATGTCAAAAAAAGCAAATTTTCCCTGCAAAACAAGAACATCCCTCTGCTGCACTTACACCTCATTTTTGACTGTCTTTAGGCTGCAAAATGTAAAATATGATAACCAGTTTCTCATCTGGTGGATAGCATGCTTAGCAAGCCTTCCACTTCGCAGAAGTTGTATTGGTGTTCTACATACATATGTGGAAGGAAGTCTCTACAGGACATGTCGAGAAACCCTCAAACCCATGTTATCCATCTAGCTCTTACTTGTTAAACCTGGTAGAGAGAAAAGAGCACATTACAAATGTATGAACCTAAATAGGCAATATAATAGCACGTATAGGTTGTTATGATAGCACATATAGGTTGTTATGATAGCACGTATAGGTTGTTATGATAGCATGTATAGGATGTTAGTACAAAGAGACAGAGTGAGTCACTGTAACCAAAAAACAAAAACAAGAAAAAAACTCTCTAAACAGTCTAAGAATTTTCACCATAGATTTCTTTATATTTTTCTTTCTTCTCCTCTTCTCAGCTATAGATTTATAACTATATAAGCTAGACTGACGTGGAAATATGAGAGAGTAAGATTTTCTTGCTAAATTTACAAAGTAGCTAATGTGCCAAAGGTGGCCGAAGTGGTGCAGCATTTAGCATTGTTGCCTCACAGTGAGAGGTTCTCCAGTTTAATTCTCAGCTGGGGTGCCTTCTGTGCAGTGTCTGCACATCCTCCCTGCAGTCAGTGGGTTTTCTTTGGGTGCTCCAGTTTCCTTCCACATTCCAAAGACATGCAGTAGGTGAATTGGACACTCTAAATTGGTTGTGTGTGTGTGTGTGTGTGTGTGTGTGTGTGTGTGTGTGTGTGTGTGTGTGTGAGTAGTACGAATGAACTACTGTGGCAGGGCTATCCACCCGGCAATGTAAACTTTGGCTCGACATGATTGTCACTGCTGAAGTGACACCCCTACCCCATGTGCAAAATGAGAAAAGGGGTTGAGGATAGATAGATAATGTGCCAAACTTGGTGCATGTTTAAATTACATGATTATTAACAATAATACCATTCCTTGCAAAATGAATGCATTATGAGGAATGGAGTTCAGTGTGAAATTCTACAAAGCTGTATCCCCCACTTTGAGCTAAGCTTAACCACAGAAAATGATTTGTTTTTTATAGCATGAGTGAACTTCATTAAGCTGCATGAGTTCTGTTGTTAATGAGGAGTTTCATAATCAACATGGACTGATTCACATGATCCCAATGGGATAATACAAGCAGCTAATAGCCAAACTTTCTTGTGAGCTTTACACTTTCCAAAAAAAGCTATGTCCATTTTCAAATATAAATGCAGATTTTACTTTGACAGATGGTCAGGTATGCCTATATTTTTGGAAGAACAGTACAACAAAAGTCGATAATGAATTAGCTATCTCAAATGGATAATAGGGCCAAGAGCAGTTTTAAAATTATTCTGCCAAGATCACTAGCTGTACCATTTTTGTAACCTTTTACAATTGTAGAACAAAATTATCCTCCTAGTTACTGAGTGGTATGAATTATCCACAAGAACCAGTCAATACTTGGCAAAGCAGAATCCAATGCAAAAACTTTAATAAAATAAAAACATGATTTTGTTATTTTGGCAACTTACCTTGAGCCATCAGTGGCATATAATGAATTTAAAAAAAATAAATATATAACTCTCTCTCATCCTCCCTCTCTCTAAATATATATATATATATATATATATATATATATATATATATATATATATATACACACACATATGTGTGTGTGTGTGTGTGTGTATATATGTGTATATATGTGTGTGTGTGTGTATATATATATATATATATATATATATATATATATATATATATATATATTAAACTAGCATCATAACCAAAAACAGACTAATGAAATAAAAGCATAAATCAAGCAGTTAAGCAGAATGTTTTTCCAGGAGCACTATTTAACCGTTTAGGTTTCAGTGTGTGTTGAACTATAGAACAAACATTGTTCTTGGTCATTCTAATCTACACCACAGACAATTATGTATTTACTTAAAACTATGAAACTTACTAAAGTGTTGTGCAACATGATTTTTTTGTGCTTGTTCTTCTTTATACATTTGACTTGCTCTTGAAGTCTGCACTTACATTTTCTGCTACTATGACTGATGTACAGGACAATAGGTGCACCTCAGAGTATAGATAACATTTGTAGGCTAACACAATCCTTTTTCTGCCTTTCTGTCTCTCTCTTTTTTGCTTTTCGATTGAACAGTTTTGCAACTAATGTAAAATACTGTGAGGGGAAAGAAGGAACAGAAAAGCTGTGTGCCACAGAGGAAAGTAACCTTGTGTTTATTAGGGACAGAGAATGCCAGCATGTATTCTTCTATGATTACAATAAAGAAGATAATACTCACTGCTACTAAAGTGGGTAATGATATCCTTAGCTACATATACAATTTCTAGCAAATTTTCCATAAATAAAGGAAGGCTGCAGGAAAGGGGAGACATGCAGATGCATAAAGTATAGAACTTAACAGAGATAGGGTTCCTATACAGCTTTCTGATTACAGGGAACCTCTGTACTCTAATAGCAAGATGTAGAAAAATTATCATAGGGTGACATGCAACAGTAAAAAATATACCCAGGACATTATTCTGGTCAAGACTGCCTACAAAACAAATACCATCATAGGGTTAAAAGTACTTATGAACAATAAACCATCTATACAATTCTAGTATCAATGCCTCTCAAATGTCCAGATTTTCACAGGCTTTCCAGATTTTTGCCTCATATTTTTGGTGTGTTCCTCATAATATTTGTGTATTTTTTTTCTGGCAAACCATTTAGGATTTAAATAATAAATAATGCATTTGAATTTCAGAATTCATATCCTTTGGAAAATGCATGACAATGCAAAACATGTTATTCTAGCAACTTTCTAAGTTTATAAGAGCAATCTGTCTTTGATTTTGGGCCTGTGTTCCCCATTATTTTTACCTTTGTTCAGATGTCTTACAATTAGAGGTTGAGAGGTATGAAATTAGTACCTGATAATATATTACTGAAAAAATACTTCATTTCTTTAATCTGCTTTCAGATACGATCATTTTTAATAGCTCTGTGTTTTATTTATTTATTGTAGCTCAGTGTATGTGCTGGGTGAGGTGCCAAAGCAATGTTTTTATTTTATTAAAACTTTGTACTCGGTTCTGCTTTCTTATTTTAACACAGTTTTTCATTAGTACTTTCTGTAAAATTATTGTGTGACATCGTACAATTCCATTTGTAAATGATGTTTCTCGGGATTTCATAAATCATATTTTCTATCTGAGCTGCACAGATTCAATGTCATAGTTCTGGAGATGTGGTAGATCATAGATGGTTGCTCAACACCTTAAATTTTGACAGAGTTATGAACATGAATTCAGGGTAATGGGCAAAGTTCTTTATCCATACTTTGTTAGCTATAATTTTAAATACCTTGATATAATTTATTAACTATATGGAATTCTGACATGAAATGTTCAGGCTAGTAATTTATGGAACCTGAGACATATTTGTAAGAAGTTATAATTCCATTTCTAAGATACATTTTGCAGTCATTGTATTAAATAGCATTTTTGGATCCCAGTTGCACAAATTCAGGGTCATAACTCAAGAGGGAGTAGAAAAAAAACATCCATCTACCTAGCTATCTAACTATCAACCTGTCTATCTCTGTCTCTGAAAATGGGAAATTTATGCCAAATCTCAATATACTGGTTGATTTTGTAAAGTATTATGAGAAACAGATAGTGAGAAATTCAGCCCTCAACAAATATAATAATGATGTATCTATTTTTTGAGGATGATTGTATAGCAGCAGGTTTGGTGGACGAGGTACTTACAAAGATATGACCATTATCTGCTGCAAAAAGTACTTACAAAGATGACCAGATACTGCTGCGACAAGGTACTTACAAAGGCATGACCAGATACTGTTGTGTCAAGATAACTATAAAGATATGACCAGATACTGTTGTGACAAGGTACTTACAAAGTATGTTGTGGGTGCCCTGGATAATGACCTATCACTGGATGTTACTTATTTAGATATGGCATTTGAATCATTTTCACATAAGCAAATAATTAATGTTTTTGGAAAAGAGGAAGTTTAACAAATATATAAATTGATATACAGTTAGTTAAATGACAGAACAGCAAGAGTTTGATACAAGACATTACATCAAGGGAAACTAAGACAGGTAAGGGTGCCTTCAGGGCTCAGTCTTGGGACCTTTATTGTTCCATGTATTCAGGTCTTACTTCCAAGAGTCAGGTAAATGTTGGATTGGAAATTTTGCAGCTGATGAAAAATTAGAAGGGACTGTGACCTCTATTATTGATCAATATGCTGTTCAACAATTTTAGATTTGTTTCAATGTGTTTAAAAAGATTAAATGAACTTTAATGAACTGAAGTTTAGAGCTATGAGCATTCCAAATAGCAATTTGAAGAATGCTAAAGCATAAACAATAAGTTAATGCGTGAAGCAAATGAATATGAGGACTTGGGCATCATGACAGAAACAGCATTGAGATTTGGGGGACTGGTAAATAGGTAAGAACAATTACTTCTAGATATAAAGTCAGTTATGCTTCCAAAATACAAGTCAATAATTAGACAAATGATAGAATATGGTTCAGGTTTTTATGTGTACTGTAGAGCTGCTGATGTAAGATTAGAGAAAGTCGAAAAGATATTTATGAAGAAGATAAGAGGATGTTTACTTCTATCTTACATAAGAAGACTTAAAATGCTGATATTATTTTCATAATACTATAGGTAGTTTAGAAGCAATTTGATACGGGTTTGTAATAGATTAAAAATGAAGCACTGGGGTGTACACTGGGAATTAATTCTCCAAACCATGTAGGGGTAACCAGAACAATAATGTCTGACTTAAGGGTGAGTAGAACCACCTGAGGTATAGTTTTTTTTTTTTCTTTTCAAACAATGGCTGGAATAAGATGGAATTTTCTTCCTGTGGTAATTAGCTAGGCATAAAATGTTCTAACTTCTAAAAATAAGGTAGGCAGATGGTATGGTGATTTGAATCATTTCCCTTATGGAGAAGCCAATATTGATTTTGTTTGAGGTCCATGGCCTTGATTAGACATTGAAATATTGAAACTCTGAATAAGGTACTCCATAGAGGGTATACCCAAAGAGGGTATGTGAAAATTAACATATAAATAGTAAGTCTTGTCAATGTTACGGTCATCGTTTGGGAAAAAAAAGGTTTAAAAATCACATTACTTTCATGTTTTACCAGCTTTCTAGTGGTACAATCATGCTACAGTTTCTATGGTTAAAGTTTTGAATCCCATATTTCCTTCTGTTTTGTTAAATATGTAGTAAATTACAATTTTATTTGTAGGTCAAAGTTAATGGTGAGAAAAATCACTAACAGTGAGATTTTGAAGGATGTGAGGGAGAATCGAGCTATGATTTTTAACTGACCTGCACTTGCCCCAGTCCCCTCTGTATCATCATCTTAGATCAAAAGCAGCCAGCATCTTTTATTGGCTGTACAACCTGAATGACAACTATTCCATTAAATGGAATGGGATACAGCTTAAAATATTTGGCCAACTTTGTCTTCAGTTCACTGAATGTAAGCCATACACATGTATATGTTATAAGTGTTACACATACATACACATGGGCGCGCACACACACACACACACACACACACACACGCACACACGCACACACACACACACACACACACACACACACACACACACACACACACACACACACACACACACACGCACACAACATAGTTTAATTTGCATTGCCTATCATACCAGATAGAAAACTAATTTGTTTTAATAATGTAGAAGATTTGGAGATAAGTCCCACTGAAATACTGAGACAATGAATACAAGTCTGCAGAATGAATGCTGACAGCCTCCTTTTAAGGGCAGACTCAGTAAAAACATAAAGGTCCTTACCAAATGGTAAGTGTTAGAAAATGTGTATTTGCATACGGTTTCACAACTGGACTTTTGTAAATATTTAGCTTTGCAAGCTTTAACCTTGGCTTAGGTTTCATAGTTTAGCAAATCACCTTCAAGCAGCAACTATCATTATGTAGGACACCTGGATTAAATAATCTTCTGATGCAGAATAGTGTACAAAAACTTTTTATCCACTTTCAGTTGGCTTGATAGAAAATCCGGTCAGTTATTAATATCTTATTGCTTAGAATTTGATTTTAGTTTTGCCATTATTAATGTAGTATGAGGGAACGTCAGATGACTTGTATTCATGCATTTCAATTGATGTACATGTTTTACTAAAATGTACATAGAAGAGTTTGCCTATCTAGTTTTGACTCAGAATAATATTTCCCCATCACAAGGAAGAATGTGGACATTTTTAAATAAACTTGCTCTGTTTGAAACTTGGATAAATACCAGTTCACCGGACATTGGTGCGATAAGTGAAACCTGGTTAAACTAGAGCTCTCCATTCCTACCAGACCTAGCTCAAAAATGTCACATTTTTGTCAATAATAAAGCAGGAGTGATTGGGCCCCTCAGTTGCTATGGCCAGCCGTGACCCTAGCACAGTGTGGTTAAATGACTTGCCCAAGATCACACATCAGATAAACTAAGGCCAAGGGAATCAAACCCAGTGCTGCAGAGACTGTAGAGCACAGCCTTAACCAGCTGATCCAATTACAGGTCAATAATAACAAGAAAAATAAAACAAACCTTGGATATCACATATAAAAAAAGGAAATATAGCACATTATTAGCTGAACTTTAAAAGTCACATATCACTTCTGACACTGAATGAGAACTGTCGAAAAATGTCACTGTAATTCCCATTTCTAACTCTTCTACATGTACCTCCTTACCTATCTCCAGAAAGCACCTCTGCATTACCAGGCTATAATTCATACCACACCTTTCGGACACCTAACCTGGACCGAAACACTAAAGGTGGAGGCATGTCCATATTCATTAAGGATATCCACACCTCCAGGCTAGTTGCTCAGCATAATGCATCCGAGATTATTCAAGTGCAACTAACTCTGGGCAAGACCGCAATCCAAATTGTAACTTGCTACAGGCCCCCCACCATGGCCCAGGATTCCCACTCCTCATTTCTTGATATACTGAAAAATATTAGGGTACAACCCAACACCCTAATAATGGGTGATTTCAACTACCCCACCATTAACTGGGAAAACTACTCATGTACCCCCTTTTGCTAAAGGTTTTCTGGAATTCATAAATTCCAATGCCTTGGATCAACTTATCCACACCCCCAGCAGGGGCAGCAGTATCCTAGACCTAGTCATTACCAACATGGGCGACCGGTGTTAAGCACCAGAGGTCAATTTCTCATTGGTCAGATTCGACCTCAAGCTAATCAGCTAATCAGCCTAGACTTCCACATCTCACCCCCACCCCCCATTAGAGAAACTACTGTAAAAAATTCTCCAAAGCCAACTTAACACTTCTTAAGACAGAAGTGGCAAACTTCACAACACCCATTCAGATGGACAATAGAGGTTCAACTGCTGAATACTACACAAATGCAATTTATAAGCACTTACACGAGTGCATGGATCATGCTATCCCTAACAGAACGAAGATGCTATCCTCCAAAAAAAGGAAGCCAATCTAGTGGTCCCCTGCCATAAACAAACGCTACAACAGAAGAAAGAAACTGTTGCAAAAAAAGAGTAACATCCCATGATTGGAAGAACTCCCTGTTCAGCCTCAGTAAGAAGCTGAGATCCCTCATAAAATCCTCCAAAGCTAGTTATGAAAACAAAATCGTTACTGATTCTAAAGACAACCAGAAAGCATTCTATAGCTATGCCAAGAATCTCAATGGCAAAACTCAGATCTGCTCTGAGTTACAGTGCAATGGCACTAAATATACAGAACCAACTGATATTGCCAACATCCTGGTTCAGTGCTAACTTTACCCCCCTCTCACCCCCTAAAGGGCTCATCTCTATACTAGAAGAATGCAAAGTTCCTGTAATCACGGCTGCACAGGTAAAAAGCACATTTTCCAAAGCCAAGAACACAACATCCATGGGACCTGACAACATCCCAGGCTGTGTTCTACATGAATTACAGAATGAACTGGCACCCCACCTAAGCACCATTTTCAGTCATAACCTCACCTCAGGCTTTGTGCCCACTGAATGGTACACAGCAACTGTTATACCACTCCACAAAAGGGGAGCCACCATGGACCCCTGGAACTACCGCCCCATTAGCCTAACAGACCTGGTCTGCAAGGCCATGGAACGTATCATCATGGAACTTATGAACAAAGACATTGGTAATCTCCAAACTCTGTACCCCACCCAGTTCGGGTTTGTAAAAGGCAGATCATGTCTCCTAAACCTGATTGACTTCTTTGAAGCAGTCACCAAAGCTGTAGATGAGGGTAAGGTGGTTCACACAGCCTATCTAGATTTTTGGCACCATCCCCCACTATGGAATTATAGATAAACTCACTAAACTAGGTATAAATCCCTATGTCACAAGATGGGTTGCCAACTGGCTCACTGACAGAACCCACACTGTGAAAATAGCAGACTCCAAATCCGGCTTCAGACCAGTGACAAGTGGAGTACCACAGGGTTCAGTCCTGGGTCCTCTCCTGTTTGGTATCTACTTTTCTGAAGTACAGGCTAACACAGAAGGTCTTTGGCTAATGAAGTTCACAGATGACTGCAAACTAGGAGCCATAATTGAAACTCCTAATGATGTGGACATCCTACAAAAGGGCCTCACTGAGACAGATGCCTGGTGTCAAAGCCATGGCCTCAAGTTCCATGACAAAAAGTGCATTGTCATTCCCTTTGGTAAAAACTCTGTACCTATGAGGTACCACATAGGTGGTAGTCTACTTAACACAGAAAGTGTGATAAGAGACCTTGGGACTCAAGTGGACAGTAGTCTCTCCTTTGATCACATTGCCACAGTAGTCAGGAAATCCTTCTACATGGCACACCTCATCACAAAAGGTTTCGCATCCAGGAAAAAGAGGTCATTGTTCTCCTCTACTCATCACTCATTAGACCCATTATAGAGTACAATGCCCCTTTTGGTATGTACCTCACAAGACATCTACAACAACTGGAAATACCGCAGAAATACCTCACAAAGAGGATTACTAGCCTCAAACAGATGCCCTACACAGACTGTCTCAAAAAACTCCAGCTTTACTCCATCGCATATCGCCTACTCAGAGGTGATCTCTGCATAACATACAAAGCTATGCCATACCCAGAGCTGTTGGACATGGTCCACTTAAAGAAATCCTAATCCCTCCAAGCTACATGCTCTAGGGACCTAAACCTTGTCACCACAATAAACAGAACATGCTGGAGGGATAGATTCCTGTCCCAGAGACTTCCCATACTCTGGAATAAACTACCTATCTATATCAAATAAAGCTCTTCATTAGCACTCTTCAAAAAAGAAAATCTTGATGATTGGATGGGAAATAGGAAATTCACCTCAGGGATCACCTGTGTGGCTCTGCTCGACAGAGGCACAGGAAAATAATTTTCTTGGGTGGTGAAAGCCAGGGTACCTTTTTGGCTAAGCTTGTATAGGCCCTAGGTTCGATAGCCTAGTATCTACCCATGAACCTATGAACCTACCCTGCAGCCAATAACTGACTCAGACTGTCTTTAGTCATGAGAATATGGGTTTAGTCAAGGGCAAAATACCCCACCACGTTCCTGCTTCCAACATTGTATATACAAGTATGGAAAAAGGGGCACACAGCTGCTATGGATTTGTGAATATTTGTTTCTGTTGCTTGCCTTTTATTACTGAGGTACTCAAAGCCATGTGGAGTGTGCAATGCTTTCTTTAGTTTATTCCCAGTTATTTATAAAATCATTCTGCCAAATGTTGCATTAATGGTAACCTACCCAAGTTATTCAATTTATTTAGTGGAGTCTCTCATGCGTCTGTTTGAGGACCCCTGTTATACGTAATCATTGTGGCTAATGTAGCTAATTAACTCTTTGCTGTCACCTTTGAAAATATATTTTGTGGATGGCATGCTTACTACAAGGGCCACTCCACTCCTAGACACCACTAACATCCCACTTCAGAAGGACCTTGCCACTCTCCCATTTTAGAAGTTAAGCAAATTACAATGAGCATATGCAAAATAAAACAAACACCACTTTATTTGTTGTTATAGCTAGGACTGCCAAGGTTGAAGTTAGTAGTAAAATCATCACCTTTTACACATAATTAGAAACAGTACAGTCATTATATCTATGTCTGACACTTGATAGTCCTTTTTCCTTTAATCTTTGCTCCAGTAAACAAATGTAAATAAATAAATAAATGGCAACTAGTTAAAAGGCAAAAGTTCTTCAAATCTTGGAGGTCACTTCAGGCCTGCTAAGCTTCTCACAAAGAAGCCCATTTAATTTCTGGGAAAGGTTTAGTGTACATATATTAGAATGTTTAGTCTTCCTCTTCTAGTACGTTCTGAGACCAGTAAAACAAAATTACATCTCTTGGTGAAAAGTACCATTTTATGGTCTGTGCTCCAAGGAGGGTGCATCATCATGAGATCCTTACCAGAGCTAAGTATGCACAAAAGTTGACCATATGTTCTTGCAATTTTTATTTATAAAATTCTTTACCTTTTCCACAGTTTCTTTTATACCCACACTTTCTCCTCAATACTTTGAAAAGACCTTTACTTTTATATACTTTGCGCCTCTTATCATAACTAAACATGTACAGCACCATGCCACAACGCAAGTACTGAAATGTGTTCTGAGAAACATGGAAACTAACACAACAGTTGCATAGCAATTTTAGAACAATAATAATATATTGAGACTGCTTTGAGTAACAGACACTAAAGGAAGACTCATGCTTTTGCTCCTATGCTGTATATTTTTTCAAGGACTGCTGCATTAATTTCTGAAGCTATATCATAAGTGTAAAGAATGCTGCTTATTTCCCTAGACCTACACAATCTGCCTTTTTCTTTGTAAGATGTCTTGTAATATGATGTAGAATTGTAGATTCTGTATAAAGGCTGATTAGGAAAAAGACTTGTACAGTAAACCAATGGAGTAGACTACACCTTTGTCATATAGAAGGGCTGCTATTATATGCCCCATGACATATAGGACAGGTTTTAAAGCACTGCAAGCTAAACATACAGCTTGCCACAGTCACACTTAGAAAATTAGATGATATATATAAATATGGCTACAAAGTACAAGATTCAGAAATTTAGCAATGTATCTTGTTGAGAACTCCCATCAAACTACAACACTTACAGTTAAATCATAAAGTACGATTCATGCATGCAGCTCCCAGTGGAGGCCTCATGAATAACTACGGAAAGAGTTTGGGACTGAGGCTTAGTGCAACATTCCCTCATGGACATTTTATCACCCAAGTAGCCTATTTGACTTGGAGGAGGAAGGGACATGGTTTCTAACAAAAATCAGTGAGTTGCCAGACCAGTGCTTATATTTATAATAGTAAGGATTATGATCAGGTTTTCAGTCATAAGGAATTACATGTTTGAGAAATAGAAGTCAAGCAATTCAGCTTGAGAGGGAATCTTGAGAGTAAAATCATTTTGAGAACAGATAAATAGCAGGACAGAATCATGGAAACACAATTATAATTCATTGTAGTGCACAGAGATTTGGTAGACAGTGTACAGACATGAAATAGGATTCTTCTAACTGACCTACAGCTTATGAAATCATTAGATACTTTACTCTGCCACCTTTATTTTTTTGTGCCAGTGCAAAGTATATTGCAGAACTTAAAGCATTGCACCACTGTTCTGAGTTAGATACAATGTAAGCTCAGGTAAGAGAATAAAGCGTAACAGTTTTATTTATTTAGTATTCGATAAAGGGGAAGGTGGTCTAGTGCAATGACCCTTTTCAGCCATAACCTGGGCAGAGAGACAGATTAGGAGAAAAATATGATCCAATAATTAATTTAACAACACTGTAATGAATGGCAAACAAAATAAGGAGTGGAAATATAAAATACAAGTACTGTTAATTACAAATACATAACCAAGCTAGTATAAGGTACAGCTACATAAACAATAATTCAGTGAGAAGTATTGCAGTTTTGCTATGCACCATATTAACATACAATGTTTGAGAGACATACAATGGATATTTATGACTGTCAGAATGTGCGGGCATACTAAACTAAAAATATAGTGGCTGAAAGGTACTTTGATTCTTGAGAGAGATTTCCCAAGTTAGTTGCAGGTACATTACGAGTGCATGAGATCAAGAAAAGTTTTAAGATACCAGGAGATGACATCCACCTTTCTGATATCAAAAAAGTGGATAATAAAATAAACATTTATTTATTTATTTTTGCTTTTGAAGCAGAACCAGAACACTGCACACATTACTAAAAGATATTTACAGAATGATATACATGATGACTACAAATTAATGCTACTATATTTTCCATGCATAAGGTGCATGAATGAGCAGGGGAACACAGAAAATACTGATGTGTATTGCTGAGCCTCTGAAGTGTCAGATCTTTATTACTTTGTGAAACACACCTTACGCAGTTATCTTAAGTGCAGACATCTTGCACTGGGTTGCAAGCTGCTTGTTAAGGCATAGCTCTCAACCTAACTTCTCCAAAATGAGGAACACTACCTCTTATAATGTGGAACAAATGGGCAAAATGTGGAACACTTGCTAACAGGTTACTAACAACTTCAACTAGGAAGCTTATATGATGTTTAAAATATGTTATTTTTACTTATGGAACATTTTTAATGACTTAACATGATTTAGTTCTATTTGTCCTCTCTATTAGTTACAAAAATGCCTAACAGTGAATGTGTGACAGACTCTTTTTCAATGTGGAACGTTGAGGAACATGAACTTTTTAAGACCCCAAATGGGGAATGTTCCTCATAATGAGAGGTATGTGTCAAGGTTCATAATTTTTAAACTTCTACCAATGGTTGTACTGTTTTCTTAAGCATAACCACCCCTTATGGCCAAGTGCAAGTCTTTCTGAAGCCAAGCAAATTATTATATCTCAACTGTTCCTGATTCATGAGGATGTCCCTGATTTTGACACCGATATTAGCTCTATCCCTCCTAATCTCTTCTATAACAGGTGACATTGGAGAAAAGGTGGTGAATCACACTTAAACAATAACAATACTTAAAGTTATAGACTTCTTTTACTCCAGACAATGTCACATTCTCTGTTCCTATGAATGTCTCATGCTAGTGGTAGTAGTATTTTAAAGGTGTTCCTCATTGTCCCTGATTTATGGATTTGTCCCTAATTAGTTTAAGAGATTGTCCCTGATTTCTGGATTTGTCCCTAATTAGTTGAGATTTGTCCCCAATTAGTTGATATATATATATATAAATGGACTTTCTATGATGTATGAATTAAATTCTAGGGCTATTTTTTTCCTAAGTATATGGCTGTGAGGAGTTGGTCATATTTTTTTCTTTTGACAGTAATATCCAATAACTTGAAATTCTGATTCTGGAAAGCTGGCAGTTGTCCTTACCTACACACCTTCTACGGAATGCATTACACCTGCAGACATGCAGGCAAAAGCTTGTACTTTTGTCATACTGATCTTACATTTTGCAGAACAGATCATGGTAAAAGTGTTATTTTTTGAGTCTCCTGTAGTCTAACACGTCACAATCACATTTTCTGAGTAGAGCCGTATCTGAAACTGTCATCACAAGGCCCTGGAATAAAAGTTATTCTGTAATGGTTCTCACTTTCCAGGGGGATTTTCTTTGCCACTGGAACCGAGTATGTATGAATAATGAGGTATTGCTTGTGTAATTAGTGGTCATGACCTCCAGAAGGGAAAAAGTTCTCACTAATTCAAATGTGTTTAAGTGCATCTAGCCTGCTTATTCCTTCTCTGTAGGATTTGAGTATTTAAGTTTTGAGCTGACTTTTCTCATAAATATCACAGTGTTCATCTATGAAGATCAAATAAAAAAGATGGACAGAGAGAATCTGGGGCTTTTGTATGATGGCATTGTTGTTTTATATCTTGAGACAAATTGAGCAATACGTTTTGCCTGCATCTTCTGCTTGACTGAAAGCCAACAGTTTGATACTGCTTGGAGTAAGTCAGTTTCATATTTCACCACCATTGTCACCTGTTTCTCTGTTCTGGAATAACATGTTAGCTTATTGTACCTAAATATATATTTAGTGAATTTTTTTTCAGTGTAATCCTGGAAGATAATGTATTCTTTTGTCTGTGGAGAATACACGGTTAGAGAGGAATGTGCTAAGACTGAACAAATATTTTCAATAAAAAATAGAAACATAAGTCATGGCTAGCATTTCTTTTAACTTTTCTTAATGCTAGGAACCTGACATGATGTATTACCACAGTTAGTGAAGCACTTCTGTTTATGTCTTCTTTAAATAATCAGATACCCCTCCCCTCCCACATGCTGATACTGGAAAAAAAATACTTTAAGCAGAATATCCCGGGTAATTAAAATAACAGACAAAATCCATTGCAAAGAAAGGCAAAAACACTACAATTTTAAAATTGAAAGCTTGCAAATACATTTAAGATTTCAGCTTGATGCATTAACAAAAGCCCCATAGTTTAAGAGCTTCTCTGTAAAGCTAATTTATAACACTGGATGCCTTTAGCAAGTAGGAACATACAATTACCTCTCTTCAGAGTGCTGTGATAGACACTTTTCACAAGGCAAATAGCACAGCAGAGCAGACAACCTTGGTTTAGTGTAGACTAAATTACTTCTCAGCGAGGTGTCATACTCACAGCAAAAAACAACCTTTGTTAAATGTTACATGTAAAAGTTTTAAGAGACATAAAATTGTTTCATGTTACTGCATTCAAAACCTTTTTCCACATGTATATGTTCTGCTGTTTGTAATATTTGTTTATGAATCTACTCACTTTTCAATGCTGCTTTACTCCTATATGTCTAAAATGAATCTGGAATTTGTGCACTTTTCACCATCTATCTTGGCAGAGATCAAAATGATTGCCTACTTACACTTTTCATGTACATACAGAAGGACAAACGGAAACTTATCAAATGGCTTTAACTGCACAATTGTCCATTTTTTCCTTAATTTTGAAAAAATAAGGTTTCTTGAAATCAAAATGCAACATGCAAAATAAGAAGATTAGGTCGACAAGTAGTTTCAGCGAATGTAAAATGATCAGAGTAAGTTTACCAAAACTACATTCATGGACAGTGCAGGTTGCCTTTTTTTCTACTGTTGTGTGACTCCCAAATTAGCATATATAAGTTAAGGGGTATAGAAGCTGCCTCTCCTCATGGTGGCATAAAAGGGGGAGCTTGATCCCCTGCAAAAAGTTTTGGTGAACATTTTTCAGTGTTTTTAGATTTAACTGAAAGTGTCTTTGAGTCAACACGAATCCCGAAAAACCACGTGTAGGGTAAAGCAGTACTTTAGAAAATTAGTTCATACCTTCTGAAGATAACAAATTTGACTTAAAAAAACAAATGCCTTTCACAAGTTTCTATTAGAAAGGCAAACTGCTTTCCAATAGGTAGACTACATGGCATCTACCCCATTCAGAAGGTAATCAGAGAATACAGATATATTGGCAATTAGTTAACCAAATTCTGAAAATGATTAACTTTAGGTATAGTGGTGTTTTAAAGCATTAATTTTATATATGTAGACAGTTGAGAAAACATTGGTCTAGGGAGTCAGAAAAAAAAACACTTATTGAAAGGCAAAGGCACAAAGGGGCTGATTGCACAATGCAGATGTTTGCTATTCAGAGACAAAATAGCTGCACTAAGGAAAGGAGGCCTCATTATTGGCTAATTTGCATGTTTCTGAAACTCCTTTACCTATGGATAGTGCTAATCAACACTTTCCTGCAGTCAATAAAACTGACAGCCCATGTATTGCAGTGGCACAGGCACCCCTCTCATTAACCCTTCCACATACATGCACACATTTAAACCCATCACATATGTTTATGAGTTGATGCTGACCATGGGAGGTTTAAGTAATAAGGAAGCTCTAACCAATTCGTTTAATGAAACATGGTGATATGACCTGTATTGTAGGCTAGTTGTAAATTTAACGACTTTATTGTAACATTGTTGAGACTGATTCTGTGAGAATTACAAATTTATGGAAATGAGTGCAGTGTATAAGAGTTTTGGTAGTAGATATGTTGAGCCAATATGTATTATTGCCGTGTTTGTTAATTAGGGTTTGAGTCAATAAAGGGAACCACATTTTTGTTGAATTATTTTTTACTGCATATCTTATATGATGGCCAAATTGTAGATTTTCATCTGTTGTAATTCCAATAGTTTGGTGTGTGTGTGTGTGTGTGTGTGTGTGTGTGTGTGTGTGTGAGTGGACTTCAGTTTTTGTATTGTTAGATGGGTGTGCTGAAGAATGGCACATGCACTCACATACACAGCAGTAAGGCTTCAGTATTCTTTCAGTTGTTGCTGGACAGGTTATTTATCTAACTATAATTTTTCTTTTAAGAATTCTAAGTAATTATTTTTCTGTTTTTTTTGTTTACATGCATTTAATTCTAAATACTTCATTTGTATCAGCACTAACTTCTTATTTTCTATGTAAAGTATTTTTATTTATACACTGTTAAGAACTTGAGGCAGTTATTTATGCAATATTTATTATCTCAAGAGAGGGCATTATTTAACTTTTTTATAATTGTATTTAGTTTCTGAACAAGAGTGCATGATAACTAGGGTATTGGGTCCCTAACCCAATATCTAAGGTGGTGGCAGATCTATTGTGTGTGTGTGTGTGTGTGTGTGTGTGTGTGTGTGTGTGTGTGTGTGAAAATAATCATTTGTTTTAAAGGCAGTTAGTATGCTTACAGGCAACTGGCATTGGAAGACACAGAGAAAGGGTCCAGCAGGAGTGAGTCAAAGACTCTGTAAAGTATGCAGTCATTATCTGGATGTTAGAAACCCTTACCCAGTGCAGCAGTGCATATTCTCTGAACACAATTGAGGCTGGTTGCATTTAGTGACATTGTTAGTGAATCAGATTAGTGTGCATCTTGTCTATTTTAAATTTTGCATTTTTGGGGCAATGGAGCAAATTCAAGGACTATAGCCCCTGTCCGCTAGATATTTGGCATTATGGTGGTTGGTAGTGGTGATATTCAGATTCCAACTGTGTGACAACCAACTTCTCTTGCCATGACAATCATGCCTTGCTTATAATGTGAGAAATGAAAGTCTCCACCTAATTTAGGCATCTGGTGTTAGAAAGCTTTTGAGATGTTGCTGTTGTAAATGTAGGAGTTTTATGGAAAGTTTAGATTTTACCTTAAGTATGGCTTTGGCTTATTGAGTTGCCATTCTGATAGTAATGTGAGTTTATGTGTGTGGGTATACATAGTTTATATATATATATATATATATATATATATATATATATATGGGTCTAGGACTATTCACTAAAAGCACATTTCACTGAAACACATTTGACTGTGCGCAATTCACTGAAATCTCAATTCACTGAAAACACACTAAACTAAAACACATTTCACTGAAAGTTATATATGGCCTTTTCTCCACAGTAGTGCGACCCTGGAGTTAGTATATATAGTAAGGGGGGTGTAGGGGACATATTTTGAACTATATACATGGATACTTACAATTCCAATTAATTACTCTTTTCTGAACATAATATATATCCAAACTATGTGGGGGCCTACACCCCCACACCCCCCATACCTCCCTTACTCTATATACTGACTCCAGGGTCACACTACAGTGGGGAAATGGCCATATATAACGTTCAGTAAAATGTGTTTCAGTGAATTGTGTTTTCAGTGATTTGTGCACAGTCATTTGAGTTTCAGTGAAATGTGCTTTCAGTGAATAGTTCTAGATCCGTATATAAATTTATCTATCTATCTATATATATATATATATATATATATATATATATAGTTCCCCTTCACAATATCAAATTCCTATGAACTCGAAATTCATAACCCCGAAGCCAGAATCTCGAGTTTATAGAAACTCAAAAATGTGAAGGGGAAATAAAAAAAAAAAAACACCTTTCTAATGTTTTACAGGGGGGCTTCACCCCTGTACACCCCCCTACTTAAATATTCCTACTCCGAGATCGCACTACAGTGAAGGAAAGGGAAATCTCCCTTTTACGCACTATATGCGTAAGTGCAAAACGGATGATTTCCCAGTCCACCGCTATAGTGCAGTCACGCAGCTCGTAGATGACAGCTGCAAGGGTGCAGGAGGACCTAGCCCCCTGCAAAAAGGTAACTGAAGTCTTTTTTTTCTAACTCTAAACTTACCATTCACAATTTCGAGTGAATGGAAGTTCGAGATTCTGGTCTCGCTTATGCATTTTGAGCTTCCATTCATTCGATCTTGTGAAGGGGAACCATATATATATATATATATATATATATATATATATATATATATATATATATATATATATATATATATATCCCAGATTTACTAAGCTAGTCCTGCACGGAAGCACCCATTTAGGACCAGGAAGGCAGCACACCATGCATATTAATAAGGTGCACTGCCCGAGCTCCTAGGCTTAGAGTGTAGGGGGTGTGTCTGAGAGCAGAGCTCTCAGAATAAACATGCTCCTGCAATGTAGAATAGCAGAAAGGGGTACGGAATAAGTGAGAATGCTCATAGGTGTCCGCATATCCCCACCAACAGTCCCCCATGTGTACAACAGCAGCAGTACATATAAATAAAATGAAGAAACCCTTTTATTTTTCTTTAAAAATCTGATTAAAGCTAACAGCAAGTGCGTGGGTGTGCCCATCAATTAGCTACGGTTAAAGCAGCTTAAAGGCTGAAGGGGATAACAAGGAATTTATATGCAAATGAAGCAGCAGAGCAATAGTGTAGTGGGCAGAGCATTTGCCTTAAGAGCAGGCATTCCCGGTTCAAGTCCCACTGCAACACATTCCATTTTCCATGGCAAAGCACATTATGACCAATATTTTTGTTGCAAAACCCACTAAATAACATATATTTATGAACTGGAGTACTGCAGGAAATGTACATGTGAAGTGTCAGTGTCATAATGAATAAGGCTCTACTAAGGAGGTTTAAGCACAAATAAGTAGTAGTAAGCATATTTAAGCACTAGTAAACAGGTTTAAGTGCGTTTGTGCAGGGGTAAGCAATGCCTACACTGGCTAAGCAATTCTGAAGCTAACTCTCTGTAAGCAGATTTAAAGGCAGGTTAGCATTGCTTACCATCATGCAAATCCGCTTACAAGTGCTCAAAAGTGCCTTAATCACTCTGTATCCAATGGCCCTTGTTCTGCCCATCAACAAAATAAACAGCCATGCAGGTCTCAAACCCAGGACCCTATACACCATAGCAACAAGTAGCAATCCACCAAACCATCACAGAATTACAGAAGAATGAGGTAGTAGTAAACATGTCCTCACAATAGTATAACCAAACTGAGCCTGTGAAAGGCATCAATATACAGTCATATGTGCCATAACCCACTACATAACATAAATATGTGAACTGGAGTACAGCAGTAAGCCCAGAAGTGAGGTGTAATTGTAACAGAGTGTTGAAGTCCCAAATAAAACACAAGGACCCCACAGAGTGTACGTACACATTAATCAGGGATCCCAGGCATACATATAAGGTGTAATGAATAATAACACAATGCCAAAAAGGCATTGCAATAAAGGTCTAATTTAAGCAATGCTAAGCATTGCACAGGCCAGCATAGGAGGTGGGAGCAATGTGTAGACCAGCTAACTCTTTGTGCCCAGTGGTATATCCTTTTAAACAATGCCAACCTTAGGTAAGCAGTTTTGCCCATAGCTTAACCTTTTCAAAACCGGCCAATCAAGGAAAAGTGTGGGAAATCAGCCCTACTTAAACCCAAGAGGTGGAAATACAGCTCATAACTGGTTGTAGCTTACCCTTGCAGGCTCTATGGCAGTAAGGGGAGAAGGAGTGCACTTCTGGGTGCAGCGCTGGTGCATCCAGGAGTCCAAGGTCATGGACGGACTCCTAGTTAAAGACCATGCACAGAGACTGCTGCAGGGCCAGTACCAGGGCTCCCAATATAAGGAGGAGGCCTTGGACCATCTCGCCCATGACCTCACCAGTGCCACTGGCATATACCGCAAACTGGTGACCAGGTCAGGCACCACTATGCCAACCTGAAACGGTGGAAGGGGGACCTCTTGGAGGAGTGGCTCCAAGAGGCTAGAGCATCAGGGGATGTTCCAGCCATGTGTAAGTATCACCCCAGTATGTGTGTAATAAGTGCCAGCTCAGGTATATCATGGATAGGTATGGCTAAATATTTCTCTTATGTCCCCCACAGCTGCAATGGAGCGGGCCATGAACCAGGAGGCGCACATCTGCTGCCTGGCTCAGTTGCGATGTGAGGCAGGTCAGTAATACTCATGCTTTTACTGTCATAGGAAATAAAAATAAAAATAGTAGTAAATTAATTGCTAGTATAAAACCTGTATTGTTCAAGGCAAGTACTACATACACTAGACAATATGGCAGGAAGAGTCTCATATTGTTTGTATGGCAATAAAAGTGTAATATCCTGACAAAACAGGTCTAACTGCTGGACTGCATGTGTATATTCTGGTATCATATGGTAATGTAGATTTGCAATCATGTAATAGTACTGTAGTATCAAACACTGTTACCCACACCATGCACCATATATTGAATGTGTAGGAATACCTGTATATGACAGGTGTAATCCCCAGAGGCCATTTAGTCCAACTGAGAGACACATAGACAGTAAACAGGGAAAATGCAGACAACAAAAAACAAATAGCACATGCAACTGAGATGTGAACTGTTATTTTTTTAGCACACACAGCCAGGGTTCGAATCCTGCCAGTGGTAGTAGTCTGCATACAGAATCATACCCCACAACTGTACAGATATGTCCAGAATGTCTATTAAAGTGGCCCATATCTAATGCCTATCAATCTGTCCCCCTGGAAAATCAGTGGGATGATCCCAGACATATAGGCAGCAAACAGGAAATACAACTGATTGACACACATCTATGACAACAAACCTGGCAAACTAGCAACTCCCCAATATCTTATGTGACTAAGAACCATGTATGTCCCATTTACACCCCAAATTGTTAAGCTGTTGTCAGAGTGTGTACAGTAACAGAGTGAGATGTAGGTGCATAATATTAATGTGGAACCTGGTACTGTGTGTGGGGTCCTGGGAAGTAAATAGTGTGGGAAGAAATAGCCAGGGAATTGTTATGGTTAGGCTTGTATAGGCCCTAGGGCTGATAGCCTAGTACCAAACAACCTATGAACATTCAGGTAGTGCTGATAAACATTCCTCTCACAGGTCTGTCGGATACCAACACTGTGCCCAGAAATACAAGAATGATATGCAGTTGCTCTGATTAATGAGGTATTACACATCACTGTCACCCACACTGTCCTACAACATATAACTGTCTAGGAAATCTGTATAAGTGTGTTGTAATACAAGGTCAGAATGCAAAAGCTCAGGGGATTAATAAGACAGAAAACAGATTGGAGATATACAACAATATCAATATAGCCGACACAACTGTGATGGGCAGTGTTTAAGTTGTAGCAGACACAGCCATGATCTGAATGTATGTGTATAATACTAATGTGTAATCTGGAACTTTGTGTGGCAACAGTCAGGAAGTGCTAACAAACATTGCTCCCACAGGTATGTTGGATATGAACACTGTGCTGAGAAATACAGACCAATATAACCTGTTCTGGTACTGTCCACCCTGGTATTGAAGGAGATTGTGAGTGTTGCAGTTTCTCTGAATAATAAAGTATCACTGGTCACTGTTGCCCACACTATGCTACATAATAAAACTGTGTAGGAAAGCATGTATATGTGTGTGTCAGGTCATTAAAGGTGGAAGAGGGCAATATTCTAGATATGTCCAGGCACACCAGCATGTGGTCAGCACATGGCCAGAGTCTGTGCAGAAGGAGTTGCATAGCATAGTGCAAAACATCAACCTGAAATCCAGGAGTATGTATAGAAACATTTAGTTAGTGTTAACAAACATTCCCTCCACAGGTATACCAGGTAAGAGGTGTATACTGCAGGTAGAACCGGTTCATGTGTAATGATGTTGACAGCCATATCAGTGTCCAATATAGGTCTATAGGGTAGTGTAGTAAGACTTGTAAGGTGCAGATAATAGCACTGACTAGGAAAGTAATGGGGAGTACAGGAATATACTGTCTCCCCCCACCTTATCTCCAACAATAATCAACATACCCACCCCAACTGGTATGTACTAACTCTGATACTGTCCAATTGTTTGTTAATATTTTAATGGTTCCCATGCATGTGCCGTATTTAATTATTCCAACATTGTTGGCATGGTGCCATCAACGTACCTGCATGCTGTTCTTATTATCACTGTGGTCCCATATATGCATGTGTTTTGTTTGCTAAGCAACTGTTCCATATCTGGTGTCTGGGTTAATGGAAATATCTATGCATGCTGTTATACCTAACCCTGGAATGTGTTCATAGGTTCATAGGTAGGTATTAGGCTGTTGGCCCTAGGGCCTATATAACCCTAGCCAAAAAGGTACCCTGGCTTTTGCCACCCAAGAAAATTATTTTCCTGTGCCCCTGTCAAGCAGAGCCACAGAAGTGATCCCCGGGGTGAATTTCCTATTTCCCATCCACTCATCAAGATTTTTCCTGAAGAGTGCTAATGAGGAGCTCTGTTTGACATAGATAGGTAGTCTGTTCCAGAGTATGGGAAGTCTCTTGGGCAGGAATCTATCCCTCCAGCATGTTCTGTTTAATGTGCTGACAAGGTTTAGGTCCCTAGAGCATGTAGCTCAGAAGGATTGGGATTTCTTTATGTGGAGCATGTCCAACAGCTCTGCGTTTGACATAGCTTTGTATGTTAGGCAGAGATCGCCTCTGAGTAGGTGATATGCGACGGAGTAAATCTGGAGGTTTTTGAGACGGTCTGTGTAGGGCATCTGTTTGAGGCCAGTAATCCTCTTTGTGAGGTATTTCTGTGGCCTTTCCAGTTGTTGTAGATGTCTTGTGAGGTACATACCAAAAGAGGTGTTGTACTCTATAACGGGTCTAATGAGTGATGAGTAGAGGGGAACAATGACCTCTTTTTTTCTGGATGAGAAACCTTTTGTGATTAGGTGAGTTACGTAGAAGGATTTCCTGACCACTGTGGCAATGTGATTATCAAAGGAGAGAAAACTGTTCATCTGTGTCCCAAGGTCTCTTATCACACTTATGGTATTAAGTAGACTACTGCCTATGTGGTAGTTCATGGGTACAGAGTTTTTACCAAAGGGGATGACAATGCACTTTTTGGCATTGAGCTTGAGGCCATGGATTTGACACCAGGCATTTGTCTCAGTGAAGCCCTTTTGTAGGATGTCCACATCGTTAGGCATTTCGATTATGGCTCCTAGTTTGCAGTCATCTGTGAACTTAGTTAGCCAAAGACCTTCTGTGTTAGCCTGTACTTCAGAGAAGTAGATACCAAACAGGAGAGGACCCAGGACTGAACCCTGTGGAACTCCACTTGTCACTGGTCTGAAGTCTGATTTGGAGTCTGCTACTTTCACAGTGTTCTGTCAGTAAGCTAGTTGGCAACCCATCTTGTGACATAGGGGTTTATACCTATTTTAGTGAGTTTATCTATAATTTCAGAGTGAGGGATTGTGTCAAATGCCTTGGTGAGATCTAGATAAGCTGTGTGAACCACCGTACCCTTATCTATGGCTTTGGTGACTGCTTTAACAAAGTCTATCAGGTTTAGGAGACATGATCTGCCTTTTATAAACCTGAACTGTGTGGGGTCCAGAGTTTGGAGATCTCCACTGTCTTTGTTTTTGAGTTCCATGATGATATGTTCCATGGCCTTGCAGACCAGGCTCGTCAGGCTAATGGGGTGGTAGTTCCTGAGGTCTGTTGTGGCTCCCCCTTTGTGGAGTGGGATAACTGTTGTGGTGTGCCATTCAATGGGCACAAAGCCTGAGGTGAGGCTATGACTGAATATAGTACTTAAGTGGGGTGCCAGTTCATTCTGTAGTTCATGTAGATGGCAGCCTGGGATGTTGTCAGGTCCCATGGATGCTATGTTCTTGGCTTTGGAGAGTGAGGTTTTTACCTGTGCAGCTATGATTACAGGAACTTTGCATTCTTCTGGTATAGAGATGGGCCCTTTAGGGGGTGAGGGGGGTAAAGTTAGCACTGAACCTATCTGCCAGGATGTTGGCAATATCAGTTGGTTCTGTATATTTAGTGCCATTGTGCTCTAACTCAGAGCAGATCTGAGTGTTGCCATTAGGATTCTTGGCATAGCTATAGAATGCTTTGTGGTTGTCTTTAGAATCAGTGGTGATTTTGTTTTCATAACTAGCTTTGGAGGATTTTATAAGGGCTCTCAGCTTCTTACTGAGGGTGACCAGGGAGTTCCTCCAATCATGGGATTTTACTCTTTTTTGCAACTGTTCTTTCTTCTGTTGTAGAGTTTGCTTATGGCAGAAGACCACTAGATTGGCTTCCTTTTTTTGGAGGATAGCATATTGGTACTGTTAGGGATGGCATGATCCATGCATTTATGTAAGTGCTTATAAAGTGCATTTGTGTAGGCTTCAGCAGTTGTATCTCTATTGTCCATCTATATAGGGGTCATGAAGTTTGCCACTTCTGTCTTAAGAGGCGTGAAGTTGGCTTTGCAGAATTTTTTTACAGTTGTTTCCCTAATGGGGGGTGGGGGTAGGATGTGGATATCTAGGGTGATTAGCTTGTGGTTGGATCTGACCAATGAGGAAATGACCTGTGGTGTGGAACACCGGTCACCCATGTTGGTGATGACCAGGTCTAGGATATTGCTGCTCCTGGTGGGGGTGTGCATATGTTGATCCAAGACATTGGAATTTATGAATTCCAGAAAACTTTGAGAAAAAGAGTTGGTACATGAGTAGTTTTCCCAGTTAATAGTGGGGTAGTTGAAATCACCCATTATTAGGGTGTTGGGTTGTACCCTAATATTTTCCAGTGTATCAAGAAAAGAGGAGTGGGAATCCTGGGGCATGGTGGGGGGGCCTGAAGCAAGCTACAATCTGTATTGTGGTCTTGCCCAGAGTTAGTTGAACTTGGATAATCTCAGATGCATTATGCTGAGCAACTAACTTGGAGGTGTGGATATCCTTAATGAATATGGACATGCCTCCACCTTTAGTGTGTCGGTCCAGGTTAGGTGGCTGAAAGGTGTGGTATGAATTATAGCCTGGTAATGCAGGGGTGCTCTCTGGAGCTTTGAACCAGGTCTCTGTCACTGCACAGATGTCGATGTTCTCTATTTTAAAGAGTGCTTCAAGTGAGTGCATTTGAGGTTTAGACTTCTAGCATTGAATAGCATTACTCTCAGATTTTGCTTGCTTGTACTTGTTACAGTGGTGAATCTGTCATTTGAACCTTGCCTAAAAAAGGCACTATAGGAGTGGCAAGAGCCTTTGCCCGTATCCAGAATCCCAAGGGTGACAGGTGCAGGCCATCTCTGACAAAGCATTGTGGTCTGTCAATCATGTCATCCCAGGCAGACAGATACTAGATTCCCTTAGAATGACACCAAAAGCTTAGCCAATAGTTGAAGTCAATCATTTTGTCCTTGTACTGTGGAATCATTCTGGGTGATGGCAGGATGCTACTCAGGGCTAGGGTCATACCTGCCTAGGCTACAAGATCGGAGAGCTCCTCCATGTCTCTTTTCATGTAATCCAGGGAGGTATGTCTCAGGTCATTCACAGCAACATGGACAATGACAGAGTCATATTTGTACTTGTTGTGGAGTGACCTGAGTGCATGCACTATGTGGCGGATCCTGGTACCCGATAGGTAGCTGACAGTAACTTTCTCCTTGTTTAGCCTAGTGAGTGGAACATCAGTGTGCCTGACTATAAAGTCACCTATGAGTAGAGTGTTGGGTACGTTATGCCTTATGGGCTATAGTTGAGTGGCACACTGAGTTTGTGGGCTACGTGTCATTTGGGTTCATTGGGAGGTGGAGGTTGCTTGCATTTCTGCTTTGAAGGTCTCTGTTTGGGCAGATTTTTATTGAGAGCCTCTGTGAATGTAGGGATGTGTTTTGAGCTTCTATGTTTGTGGTGTAGGTTTTGAGGGACTATGTGATGAGTGTGGTGTGGCGCACGTGTTTACCTTCTCCTCTTGACTGTCTAGTCCAGTCTTCGGTGAAGAGAGCTTTGCTTCCAGTTTGGCTATATAAGTGCATCTCTCACAGGTTGTAGTGTTGGGTGGTAGCAGGATAGGATTGTCTGTGTACATGAGGCAATTACTGCATTGCCCCAAGATGTCCAGACTCATCAGGTAGACAGGAGAAAACACTGGGAGCTGACTTTTAGACATGCCTGGATAGGTGCTTATTTATTAAGTACTAAAAACTGTTTTCCTCTAGACAAGTGAGGAAAGTTGAGTGCTGTAGTAATTTGTAGCTTATTTAGTGCTTACGAGTTCTGAACAAGTGCTGAGCTCAAAGAAACAGATTTGAGTACTCAAACTAAAAAGCTGGCTAGTTGAAAGGGAAAATTTGAAGAGCAGACTTTATGGCACCAGGAATACTTTAACCCAACTTAAGCGGGGGTGGGTGGCTCAGGAGCCTACAAACAGTCCTGGATACAGCAAATCTGTATCTGGACTAGACTTGTTACAGGAAAGGGGGGAAAAAGCTTAGAATTATTTTTTTCAGTAAAGTGGAAATGGAGAAAGCTGAAACAGAAGTTAATTCAATGTTACGAATCTGAGTGGGTTGGCCTTCATAAATGTTCTCTATTAGATTGAATGATCTAATGACACTAGACTGGGAGGAGTGTCACAGAATCAAATATACAGTATGGGTGGGCAACTGCAAAGCCACCAGGTATAAGAACACCACAACAGTAGGGAGGGGGGTGGGAAACTATTACAGCTACTAGCTTTAGCACTAAATGAAAGTTTTAAACAGATGGAGCAAGCAGACTGTAGAGAATGCTTTTAACTGCAAACAGACTAGACTAGAACACAGAAACCTCAAAAAATCAAAGATGCACAGAAAAGCACAGATAGTGCACTCACAAACAGAAAATACAACTCTCAGTATGAAAAAGCAGTTTACAGTTAAGTAATTCAGGAAACATGCAATTAGAGTAGCGAAACAGTATCTAGCAATGAAAAATACAGTTAACAGTATAAAACAGTGCATAAATGCAGTGAAACAGTAAAAAAGCTTTAAAATAGTGTTGACTATTACTAACCCATATATGATGTTGAAATCTAAACACTATAGCACGCTTGGGAAGGCCAGTCCCAGCGGACCCACCTGTCCCACCTCAGCTGGCCCAGGCACCGGGCACCAGCATGTCTGGGACCCAACTCCACACCTCCCTGTCTATTGGTCCTTCACCACCTTCGGGTGGAACCATCTCAGGGGATAGGGCTCACCCCCCCTGGGAGTGGGCGTGGGCAGGCACCTGTCACCCGTTGCCAGGTCAGGGTCCTGGTGCGTAGAGCAATCAATGAGCAGATTGGTGATCTTTTACGCCAGCTCGAGAGCACATGTTTCAATTAGAGAGTCAGCCTGGCTCTGTGGCTCAGCTCCCAGCACAGTCACCTTCGGGCTGTGAAGGTGCAGTGGTGACTGGCCATGGGTGGGGACCTCAGTCCCACTGTTACCACTTGGGGGCTTGTGGGCTTCCGATATCCCAAAACCCCTCCCCATCAAGGTATTCACCCCCACAAGTGTCATATACCGCCCCTGTTTGTGTTGTGTGTCTTGTCTGTTAACCTACCCAACCTACCTCCCCAGATATACCTACTACCCCTCCCCAACATCCCACTTTCACGAGAAAAAAAAAAGGGCAATCTGTTCCCACAAAAATATCATGCCCCATACATAGCGGTCCATTTCGCACACATATACACTGGACACGTAATCTGGTCTAATTGGCATCACAACTTATTATTGTTGTCTTCACCCCTCTCCCAGGGGTTTGAGTGTCCAAATCTACTTCCAAATTCTGTGTATATGCACAGCTGTTGCTGTAGAAGAAATGGGCAGCTATGGACCTTCCCTACACCCTTTCTGCACATCCCTAGCTATTTTCTCTACTGTCTTTCCCTCTTTGTGCCCCTTTTTTCACCACTTTCCTATCAACCCCTTTTTATTTCTTTTAAAGAAATTAGCATGGGGATAAGCGACAGTAAGCACTTTTAAGCAACAGTAATCTGGTTTAAGCCTGTTAGCACAGGGGTAAGCAATGTCTACACATGTTAAGCAATATAGAAGCTAACTGAGTAGAAGAAACTGTAACCAGAAGTTAGCAGTGCTTACCTCTGCACAAACCCGCTTACAACTGCTTTAAAGTGCCTTAATCACTCTGTATCCAATGGCCCGTGTTCTGCCCAGCAACAAAATAAACAGCCTCTGCAAGGCTCGAGGACCCTGCACACCATAGACAAAGCGATTTACCACTAAGCCATACCAGATATACATAAATCTGATGTTTTCAGAAACATATCATCCAGGCCAGTCATGCAACAGTACAGAGAATGTATACCAACATCTAGATGTATATGTGTGCGTAAATATATTAATATCTAAACAGATACAACATCTCTATATATGTAAATATATATATATATATATATATATATATATATATATATATATATAAAAATTTAGAAATATATACACATATATAAATATGTATTAACATATATACATGCAAAGGCCTACATCGACACATGTATGTCTACACCTATATGTCTACATATACACAGCAAGTTACATATATGTAAGCAGATATATATATCTATGTAGGTATATACGGATGTAGTTCTATATATGTAAGCAGATGTATATATCCATATAGGTGTATATGGACATACATGTGTAGATATCAATGGGAGATTAACTAAATCATAAATGTCCACATGTACCATTAATGGAGTTAAGAGGCCCCAAACAATATACGTCTTGTACGAATAGGTATACCCACCCCCCCACAGCCAAACATGTCCGCCCGCAATACACTACCAAGTGTTGCAGATCCCATAATCAGGTCCTGACAAGTCATGGGCACAAGATGTTAACAGTACTACAACCCACCTATATGATGTCAGGCTGGTATTGGGAACATATCATGCAGTACAGTCTGGCTCCCATAGGAAATGTAAAATGTGGAAGCTAGCAACATCCCCAGGATACATATACACAGACACATATATGCAAATACAGACATACACAAACACACACACACACACATATATATATATATATATATATATATATATATATATATATATATATATATATGGGTCTACTTGAACTGGAAGATCAACAACTGAGATGACCGATTTAAAAGCCCGATGCTGAGAACACCGACATGTTAAGGTAAGTGTGCGATAGTGACAGACTTTAGGGTTAGGGGCGGGTTAAGTGAGTTAGGGTTAGGGTGCGGATAAGGTAAGTGTGCGATAGTGACAGACTTTAGGGTTAGGGTTTGGGTTAAGGTTAGTGCATAGATAGTTGTGTATGTAAGGTTTAGTGTAGGTTTGTAAGGTTTTTGTTGTGCTTGTGTTGTGTGTGTGTTTTTCGGAAAAGGTATTTGATCTGTTTTGTTTTGTTGATTGTCGGGATTGTGGTTTGTCGGGCATGTGAAGTTTCATGTTTTAAAACTGTCGGTCATCTCAGTTGTCGATCTTCCAGTCTCTGTGTTCTCGTCGTCGGTGTTTTGCGTGTTGGTGTTTTAAAGTAGACCCCTATAGATATATATATATATATATATATATATATATATATATATATATATATATATATATATATATATATATATACACACATATATATAGATATACATGTGACTACACATACACATGCAGAGATATGTACAGTAAAAAACTCATGTAGTAGGCACACATAATATCATATAACACTATGCCTACAGTTAACACCCTAACAACTGGACACTGGATGAGCCACCCATACAAATGACATATGTTGTCTGCAACATATACCCATAGAGGGGTCATAGGATAAAACACCATATACAGGTTTGCAGAAATGGAATACTTTTATTTGTGTACTATTACAGATGTATATGCCATGTCCTATAGCTGTTCAGACACTGACATCCATATAAACAGAGTAATGCAAATGTGAAACAGTTCTACTAATACAGTAGTCTGGAAAGGTCCCCGACTGTTACTGTCCAGGCCAAGCCCTTCAAATCGTACAATAGTAATGACAGACTGGGCCACAGGATACCACACAATCAGCAGTAAGTGTCCACTAGATGGTACAGACTTCAGTTGGCCAAATGGGATGTAACTGATACATAATATGGCATAACTGACACCATCACAGGCACACTGGCAAACAGAACAGTCTGCATGGCAGGAAGCAGTAGGCCTGCAGTAACCCACTTTATGTAAGTAATGTCAAGATAGGTGAAATATCTGGTGCTGTACATCCAGATACCTTATGGCAGCCCACCCCAGATACCCCCACATTTTATAACAGCCTAGGCTATGTATGGTGCATCCACCCCAGACTCAATACTACTGGGCCATATACAATTCTTGCATACACTGGTCTCTGGAGTGCATATGGGCACACATGTATTGTGTAGGTGAAGCACACACATATATGACCCCAGCCCCACCATATGTGGGGAGGATACAACAGCAGTGGACTGCTGGCAGGAATGGCAGTGTGGTATATGTATATGTGTATATGTATCACTATCTGTATATGTGGAGATATATAATGTTCTGTATATGTTTATATCTCGGTATGTATATGCATATCTATGTACATATACACACCCATTTATATATGCCAATATGTACATGTGTAATTATCTATATAGATATCTGGATAATCATATGTACATATATATTCACCATATGTCCTGAACATGGGGTGTAGCCCTACCTCAGCCCTATAGTCCCAACTCCGTAGTGCAATGTAGGTATGTATAGCAGGTATATTAGTAGACTATTGCTACTGTAATAGGGATTGTCTTCACAGACATGGTGTGCGTGGGAGGTCACATCTGCGTTTCCGATGTGCGCCATTGGCTACTGACAGACACCCTAAGGACATCATGGTACACTACCGCTACAAGCACGTAATGTTCCTGTGGACTATAGCAGAGATATTGGCCAATAGATGTGGGCATTCTGACACACTCTGTACAGCCAGAGGTTTGCACAGAACCCCTTAGTGCAGAACATGTGGACTAAGCCTGACAATATGGATGTTAACAGCCATGTAGATGGGTATAACACATAATGACTGGTATACATTCTCCCCCCTAGGTTATGCATTCACACACCCCTGTCTGTTCTGACACATAATAACTGCTGGTACAGAGGTACCATGGCCACATACTACCCACTAGATATTGACATACATCTGTACAGCATCCCACCGCTCCATCTGACATACATGATTGTTAAGGGAGGCCTGGCCGCAGTACATCTGGCAAGTATCTGCACATGACATCTCACTGGGTAAGTACACTAAGCTGCTAGGCATGTAACAAAGCACTGTGCATGCTACAGGCAGACTGGATCAACACTGGCCTACATCTCCTATGGGGGAATGCACATATACCTGCATATATAGCAGGCTCTACAGGCATGTCAAAGCACAGGTTAAGATACATCTGTGTGGAAGTGCATAACCACAACAAATGTGAACACAGCCACATATGGTCAGCTAGCATAATATTACAGTATATGGACTATCTGTTCAACACCATCCTCATATTTGCCACTCACACACTAACCCTACATATACTGGGCCACTACACGGTGTGTCCTGATGCCTGTCTGTGGTATGGGACATGTGTGTGTATGGCCCTACAAACATGTAAGCCAATACGGTAACATACAGTGGAGCAGCACATAACATCAGATAGGATGAGACCTACAACAATGACATCAACCACAGTCTGTACACAGGCCAAGGTACATATTGACAATATACACACATCGACATTCACCATAAGTACGAAGTCCAATACTTGGTAGTGTTGTTCCAATACAATGAAGGCTGTCCTTTTACCCACGTATCACACTGCTTAGGTGATTCAAAGATCGATCACAAATGGATTTAATGAAGAATTTATTAAGCAAAATGCAAAGCACATAAAATAAAGTACTTTAAACACATAAAATCAAATAGAAGAAAAGTAACTGATTTAGCGCTTTCATCTCCTACACCAGAGACTTCCTCAGTGTATCAAAAAAAGAGGAGTGGGGATCCTGGGGCATGGTGGGGGGTCTGTAGCAAGCTACAATCTGGATTGTGGTTTTGCCCAGAGTTAGTTGAACTTGGATAATCTCGGATGCATTATGCTGAGCAACTAGCTTGGAGGTGTGGATATCCTTAATGAATATGGACACGCCTCCACCTTTAGTGTTTCGGTCCGGGTTTGGTGGCCAAAAGGTGTGGTATGAATTGTAGCCTGGTAATGCAGGGGTGCTCTCTGGAGCTTTGAACCAGGTGTCTGTCACTGCACAGATGTCAGTGTCCTCCATTTTAAGGAGTGCCTCGAGTGAGTGCATTTTGAGGTTTAGACTTCTAGCATTGAGTAGCATTACCCTCAGATTTTGCTTGCTTGTACCTGTTACGGTGGTGAATTTGTCACTTGAACCTTGCCTAAAAAAGGCACTATAGGGGGGGCAAGAGCCTTTGCCAGTATCCGGAATCCCAAGGGCGACAGGTGCAGACCATCTCTGGCAAAGCAGCGTGGTCTGTTGATCATGTCATCCCAGGCAGACAGATACTGGATTCCCTTAGAATGACACCAGAAGCTTAGCCAATTGTTAAAGTCAATCATTTTGTTCTTGTATTGTGGTGTCATTCTGGGTGATGGCAGGATGCTACTCAGGACTAGGGTCATAACGGCCTGGGCTACAAGATCAGAGAGCTCGTCCATGTCTCTTTTCATGTAGTCCAGGGAGGTACGTCTCAGGTCATTCACACCAACACAGACAATGACAGAGTCATATTTGTACTTGTGGATTGACCTGAGTGCATGTGTTATGTGGCAGATCTTGGCACCTGACAGGCAGCTGACAGTAACTTTTTCATTGTTTAGCCTGGTGAGTGGAACATCAGTGTGCCTGACTATAGAGTCACTTATGACTAGAGTGTTGGGTATGTTATGCCTTATGGGCTATAGTTGAGTGGCACACGAGTTTGTGGGCTACGTGTCATTTGGGTTGTGTTGGGAGGTGGAGGTTGCTTGCATTTCTGCTTTGAAGGTCTCGGTTGTTTGGGCAGATTAGTACTGAGAGCCTCCAAGAATGTAGGTGTGTGTTTTGTGGTTCTGTGTGTGTGTTTTGGTGGTATATGTTTTGAGGGACTATGTGATGAGTGTGGTGTGGTGCAAGTGTTTACCTTCTCCTCTTTACTGTCTAGGCCAGTCTTTGGTAAAGAGAGCTTTGCTTCCAGTTTGGCTATATAAGTGCATCTCTCACAGGTCGTAGTGTTGGGTGGTAGGATGAGAGGGTTGTCTGTGTACATGAGGCAATTGCTGCATTGTCCCAAGATGCCCAGATTCATCAGGTAGACAGGAGAAAACACCAGGAGCTGACCTTTAGACATGCCTGAATATGTGCTTATTTATTAAGTACTAAAAACTGTTTTCCTCTAGACAAGTGAGGAAAGTTGAGTGTTGTAGTAATTTGTAACTTATTTAGTGCTTACAATGAGTTCTGAACAAGTGCTGAGATCTAAGAAGCAGTTGAGTGTAAAACTAAAAAGCTGGCTAGTTGCAAGGGAAATTTTGAAAAGCAGACTTTATGGCGCCAGGAATAGTTTAACCCCAGTTAAGTGGGGAGGGGGCTTAGGAGCTCACAAACAGTCCTGGACACAGCAAATCCATATCTGACCTGCCACAGGAAAGGGGGGAAGCAAGCTTAGAATTTTTTTTTTTTCAGTAAAGTGGAAATGGAGAAAGCTGGAACAGAAGTTAATTCAACATTAAGAATCTGAGTGTGTTGACCTTCACAAATGTTCTCTATTAGATTGAATGATCTAATGACACTAGACTGGGAGGAGTGTCACACATCAAATATACAGTATGGGCTGGCAACTGCAAACCCAAGTATAATTACAGTTCCTAGCTGTAGCCAGTAAATTAAAGTTTTAAACAGATCAAGGAGCAGACTCGGGAATGCTTTTAACAGAGAAAAATGCACAGAAAAGTTCAGATAGAGCACTCACAAACAGAAAATACAACTCTCAGTATGAAAAAGCAGTTTACAGTTAAGTAATGTTAAAAC